>NC_133327.1:677867516-677958589 GCF_042186555.1 Aquarana catesbeiana | reverse complement strand
GTTGGTGAGACGTGAAGAGGAATGGGTGCTGTTGGCGAGGGATGGGGGGGGGGGGTTGTAATGAAGAGGAATGGGTGCTGTTGGAGGGGGAAGGGGGTGAAGAGGAATGGGTGCTGTTGGTTTGGGGGTGGGGGGAGGAGGAGTGGGTGCTGTTGTTGGGGGGGGGGGGGGGGGGGGGATGGGCGCTGTTGGTGAGATGTGAAGAGAAATTGGTACTGTTGGTGGGGGGTGAAGAGGAATAGGTGTTGTTGGTGGGATGTGAAGAGGAATGTTTGCTGCTGGCGGGGGGTGGGGGTGAAGAGGAATGGGTGCTGTTGGGGTGGAAAGGAGTGGGTGCTGTTGGCAGGGTGAAGAGGTATGGGTGCTGTTGGTAGGGGGTCAAGGGGATGGGTGCTTTTGGCAGAGGATTGAGGAGGAGGAGGTTTGGGGATGAGGAGGAATGGTGTTGTTGGTGGGATATGAAGAGGAATGTTTGCTGCTGGCGGGAGATTGGGGTAAGGAGGAATTTTGGTGAGGTTGAAGAAGAATGGATGCTGTTGGTGGGGGTGAAGAGACTGGGTACTGAGAGGGGTTCTGACTCTTAGGATGGGACCGCAGTTTTCTCAGGTTTTGGTGATATAGGAGAGAGCAGAGTAGATGGGTTATGGTTGGCTATGAGGATAGGTGCATTTATGTGACTTTTGTGTCTTCTGCCCTCCTGTGGTCAGGTGGTGAATTACAGCGAGTCTCGTACTGCAGAGCAGATCTGTGAAAGTGCCTCCAAGATGATCACATTCATTGATCTGGCCGGACACCACAAGTACTTGAAGACGACTATCTTTGGCCTAACCAGCTACTGCCCAGACTTTGCCATGCTAGTGGTGAGCGCCAACACTGGCATCGGTGAGTGTTGTCCTCTGACCCTGTATCGGTCCCTGCTGAGCAGATCTTATAATGTAGCCTGCCTAATCCTCCACTGATCAGTGTTAGGTATTTTATGTTTTTATTTCTGAAAAGTTGTTTGACTTTCTTCTTCCAGCAGTTTGTGTTTAGTGTACATGTATAAAGATTGTAGCAGTTCTGATCTCTTCTAGCATTGTATGTTTAGGGTACATGTACTGTATATAGATTGTAGCAGTTCTAAAGCCAAAAGTGTGTGGACCCCCCTCCAAATGAGCGAGTTCAGGTGTTTCCAGTAAAGGGTACTGGGTGGGGTGCTGGGTGGGTGCTCAACCTGTGAACCTCCAGCTGTTGTGGAACTACAAGTCCCGTCAGGCCTCTGCCTGTGGGAGTCATGCTTGTAACTGTCAGCCTTGCAATGCCTCATGGGACTTGTAGTTCTGCAACAGCTGGAGGGCCACAGATTGAGCACCCATGCGACCTAGAGCATTTTAGACAATTGTGCACCTCCAGCTTTGTGGTAACAATTTGCGGAAGGTCTTTTTCTGTTCCAGCATGACTGTTACCCGGTTCCCAAAGCCATCTCAATAAAGACGACTTGATTTGACCAGTTTGGTGTGAAAGGAGTTCACCTGCAATACCTATTATGAGGGGTTCCCACCACACCTGTTTGGATTAGTACTTTTATATTCAAATGTAATGGAAAAAGTGAGAACATTTCAAAGTGGGTGGGAAGAGAGACGGAAGCTGTAGCTGGGAGATCTCCTCACTAGAATTCCTTTAGAGGTTTTTTGAACCAATGAGAATCCTCTAGTGTCTGTTATTAGAAGCTGAATCACACTGAGGGTTTGTCGTAGAGGCAGGATGTTTGAACAAACGGGAGGAACCTGTGAAATAAAATATCTGTGGGTATGGTGTATTGTGGGTCATGTGATATCTCGCACATACCATGTAACCAATCGCAACATCTCTCTTCAGCGGGGACGACGCGGGAGCACCTGGGTCTGGCCATGGCTCTCAAGGTTCCGTTCTTTTTGGTGGTCAGTAAAGTGGATCTCTGTGCCCCACCTACAGTGGACAGGACACTCCGGCAGCTGGAGCGCACACTTAAACAGCCCGGGTGTAACAAGGTGCCTTTCATGGTGCGGACAGAGGATGATGCCGTCACCGCCGCTCAGCAGTTTGCACAGTCACCCAAGTAAGGCCTGAATATCATTGCGCAGTCTCATGTCTTTTTATCACCATTAGTTCTCTTTAATAGCTGTGTCACATGACCCTCTCTGCGCCCTCTATTTGTCTGTATAATTGTCCTGTCACATGACCTTCACCTCATCTGACCTTCCCCCCCCCCCTATTGTCTGTATGACAGCCCTGTCACATTGTTCTCTCTGTGCCCCCCATATAGTTTTGTATTTTATTCCTGTTACATGACATCACCTCATGTCCCCCTTATTGTCTGTTTAATAGCCCTGTCACATTATCCTCTCTGTGCCCCCCCATATTGTGTGTATTGTATTCCTGTCACATGACCTTCACCCAAGCCCCCTATTTGTATTATAGCCCTGTCACATTATCCTCTCTGTGCCCCCCCCCCCCATATTGTGTGTATTGTATTCCTGTCACATGACCTTCACCCCAAGCCCCGCTATTTGTATAATAGCCTTGTCACATTATCTTCTCTGTGCCCCCCATATTGTGTGTATTGTATTCCTGTCACATGATCTTCCCCTCATGTCCCCCTATTGTCTGTATAATAGCCCTGTCACATTGTCCTCTCTGTGCCCCCAATATTGTATTCCTGTCACATGACCTTTACCCAATGTCCCCCCTATTGTCTGTAGAATAGCCCTGTCACATTGTTCTCTCTGTTACCCCCCGCTAATATTGTGTGTATTGTATTCCTGTCACATGACCTTCACCTCATGTCCTCCCTATTTGTATAATAGCCCTGTCACCTTCTCCTCTGTGCCCCCCCCCCCCCCCAATCTTGTTTGTATTTTATTCCTGTCACATGATCCTCACCTCATGTCCCCCCTATTGTTTGTATAATAACCCTGTCACATTGTCCTCTCTGTGCCCCCTCCCGCAATATTGTATTCCTGTCTCATGACCTTTACCCCATGTCCCCCCTGTTGTCTGTAGAATAGCCCTGTCACATTGTCCTCTCTGTGCCCCCCCCATATTGTGTGTATTGTATTCCTGTCACATGACCTTCACCTCATGTCCCCCCTATTGTCTGTAGAATAGCCCTGTCGCATTGTCCTCTCTGTGCCCCCCCATATTGTGTGTATTGTATTCCTGTCACATGACCTTCACCTCATGTTCCCCCCTATTTGTATAATAGCCCTGTCACCTTCTCCTCTCTGTGCCCCCCCTCATATTGTTTGTATTTTATTCCTGTTACATGACCCTCACCTCATGTCCCCCCTATTGTCTGTGTAATAGCCCTGCCACATTATCTTCTCTGTGCCCCCCATATTGTGTGTATTGTATTCCTGTCACATGACCCTCACTTCATGTCCCCCCCCCCCCCATATTGTCAATAGATTATTCACCACATGACCCTTTTCTCATGTACGCGCATATTGTCTGTATAATAGCCCTGTCACTTGACACTCTTTGTGTCCGTTTATTGTCTGTTTAAAGGGAAAGTATAATATTTTTTTCTCTATAGTTTTATATTTATGGCATTAAAGACTTTAGCATCCAGGGGGTCTCTCCTTAAATGTTTTGACGCATCTTTCATCGAGTGAACCACCGACTAGGTTGTTGATTTCTAGAATCATGGGGTTTCAAGACTAGCCGGGCAAGTTTGTAGTGTTATCTGACAGCTTTGGGTAAACTCCTATATATAGCTGTGGGGAGGATTTCTGCTCATCCTTCAGGTAGGGTAACACTGGTTGGGTTGTGGGGTTTCTTTGGTCCCACCTATCTTCTCTGTTTTAAGCATTCCACTAGCTTGTTGTACTTCAGTATCTCTTGATGGCGGGGTTCCCTCCAGTCTTGGGGGTTTTGCTTTGGTTCTTCCATTTGGATGTTGTGTTGTGACGGTTCTCGTACCTTTTGCTATCTTGTTACAAAATTGGTCACTAGCCCAGGCAGCCCTTTTCCTCATAGTCGTAATAAACTAGTATTGCGCTTAGACTGGAAATGTCCTGCATATTGAGTCTGTGATTCGTGACATTTATGCAGTGGCAGTGAACAAAGGGAGCCAAATCCTAGGATAACCCTGCCGCTCTCAACACCAGCGGGACACCGGAAGCTGAAAAGAGATCAAAGGAATAGAGAGCGCACGGGCTCCTGGTGCAGTACCCTATAATTATTGGCTAAAAAAAACAAATATAATCACACTCACAATTGTAAACTTGTTAAAAGTCATTGAATTCCCTGTTAATCAGTCCTGTCGATGGATGATCCTCTGGCGCTGGCTTGCAGTCCACAGGGTGTTTGACAGCAGCTCCAGCTGCACTATGTGACTCCTACCCTTAGCTGACAACCCGCATGGGGAAAAAACTGGTGGGCGCTCCTAGTCACTCGGCCAGCTGGTTCCAAGCATGGCACTGCTGCAAGGGAGATGGGCAGCTGTGTGGGGTAACGTGGAAGCGGCCAGCCAGGTGACTGGAAGCGCACACCTGGAGCTGCCGGCGAACACCCTGTGGACCTCAAGCCAGCGCCAGAGGATCGTCTATTGGCAGGACTGATTAAATGGGGATTCAATGTCTTTTAACAAAGTTCACAATTGTGAGTGTGATTTATCTTTTGTTTTTTTTAACCAATTATTAAAGTGTACTGCACCAGGAGCCCTACTTCTTTGAGCCCTTTTCCTCATCATGGCATGCATGCTTCTATGGTTAAGAGTTCTAAAACTTGGGCCTTCTCTGTTTTTGACTGGCTGGTCTTTTCTGTTGTCTACACTTCCCTCGAAGGGAATCCTTTCTTTTTTTTTTTTTTCTGCATCTGAGCCCAAAGAATTGTTGTCTTCTGTTGACCTTACTTGTCATTGATCTGTAATAACCCCTCATTGTTTTATTTTTATTTATTTATTTTTTTGGGGGGAGGTTTGTTTGTTTTTTTTATTCAGTTTTTTTTTTTTTTTTTTTTTCATTTGTTGTTTTGGTGGATTGCTGATTGGCTGTCATTCGCAGGAGCTAATTATCCTTCAGTTTTGGTTCACACCGGTGCAATGAAAACACATGACCTATGAGAAACGCACCATAAGCATAGCAAATTTGCGCCATATTCGGTGACATTATCGGCACCTTTTTTCTCTGATCAGCAAAATGCCAATAACAGCATTTTCAAGAGATATGTTTCAGCTGCTGAATTTTCGGTGCATCTCCTAACTATAATAGAATTCTTTTGTAGCAGGGAGAGTGTTTCACCGCTCAGGTGGATCCAGATCCAGGTGTAGAGTTAATGTGAAGCCTTCAGAGTTGAAGAGTCCCAGGTGCTGGCTAAATGCTGAATAAGGCAAGGTATTTGATAGAAAGATCTGGATGCCGCACACTGGATAAAGTAGAAAACTTGTCTTTATTGTAGAGATAGGACCATCAAAAGTACAAGACAATCATGCAGGATGTACAGGATCAGCTGACGCGTTTCACACTCCAAACTGAGTGTAAGCACTCAGTTTGGAGTGTGAAACGCGTCAGTGGTCCTGTACATCCTGCATGATTGTCTTGTACTTTTGATGGTCCTATCTCTACAATAAAGACAAGTTTTCTACTTTATCCAGTGTGCGGCATCCAGATCTTTCTATCAAATACCTTGCTATAATAGAATTCTTATGTCCCTAAATGAACTAAAACAAAATATTTTACAGTAAATAAAAAAATCTTACTTTGTCTTGAGATTTGATCTGTGTGTTCCTGGCCTCCATATTAGATCCTCATTATGTCTGTGTATACCTGGCCTCCATATCAGATCCTCATTATCTCTTTTTACAGCATCACCCCGATCTTCGCCATCTCCAGTGTGACCGGAGAGTCTCTGGACCTCCTCAAGGTCTTCCTAAATATTCTGCCCCCTCTCACCAACAGCCGAGAGCAAGAGGAGCTGATGCAGCAGCTGCCGGAGTTCCAGGTGAGCCGAGTATCAGGGTGTCACAAGTGGATGATAAGGTCGGGAGATATGTCTTGTTGGCCAAGGGGCACACAAGTTTGTTGCTGTCAAGCTAAAGCTTATGCTGGCCTCTTGTATCTCTGGAGGCTCTTGTGGTGGTATTTCCCTACCTTCAGTTTTGCATTAATAATACCAGCATTGTAAAGCCAAATTTTAGTGTCACCCTAATGCAGGGAATCCACCCTAATGCAGGGAATCTTACCATTGTGGGAGGGACAAATACACAAACTACAGAGGGGAAATTTCATAATTGTGGGAGGGGCAGAGACACAAACTACTGCAGGAAATCTCATCATTGTGGGAGGTGCAGAAATGCAAACTTTATTATTTTTTTTTGTTGAAAATATATACTTTATTATTATACTTTTATTATTCCACCCATACCTATTCCATTCCACACTGTACTGCGACGCAGCGCATAAATACACACCATAGAGGCCCAAGTAGACTCGGTAGAGACACAAACAACTGAAGGAAATCTCACCATTGTGGGAGGGGCAGAGACACAAATTACTGCAGGAAATCTCACCATTGTGGGAGGGGCAGAGACACAAACTACTGAGGGAAATCTCACCATTGTGGGAGGGGCAGAGACACAAACTACTGAGGGAAATCTCACCATTGTCCTCCATATGGCAGTAACACAGATCTTTGTGCTGTGTTTTGTAGTGTTTCCCTGCATGGTCTTCTATCTCAGGATTCAAAAGGTGTGGGTGACCCCGTGGCATTATACTTTATAACAGAAGTGATTAAGGTCAACCCATCTATATAGGTGTGTCTATTCTCTTGGATTGGATAGTCGTACCTCTGAGTGTAATAGTATTGGTTTTTCTCTTGGCAGGTTGATGAGATCTATACAGTGCCTGAAGTAGGGACAGTGGTTGGAGGAACACTTTACAGGTATGTTGATCCTCATCGGCAAAAAAATCTGTATTGGGTGTCTTTTTATCCTGAAAGGTCCCCTTGATGACAAATGTTTCATGAGGGCAGAACGTTGGGGGAGCAGGCCATGAATACTATATTGGGGGCAGCACTGTGGCTAAGTTATTATCTTTTGCATTACAGCAGTGGGGTTCTTAGTACGATCACAAAGTGGGGTCACTGTTTATAGAGTTTGGATATTCTTCCCATATTATGTGGTTACTTACCTACAGCATACTAAGGCTTCATGTACGCTGCTGCTGGTAAACGGACGTTTAGGAACATTTGGGAATTTTTTTTCAGCTGCCACTGAACTCTCCTCTGATACACAGGGTCATTTGTAGTAGTTTTTAGGCAGTTTTTAGAAGCATTTTTTGGAATGCAAAAAAATGTATTCAGATGGATGTTCAGAGGCTTTTGAAATGCCAAATGTCTCTAACAGCTTGTAAACGCGGTAACTCGCGTTTAGCAGCATTTCCTTTACAGACGTTTTTCATTTTAACATTTTTTACAAATGCTTTTAGACGCAAATGCAGCATGTAACCGCGGCTAAACGGATGTTTTTAGACGCCGGTTTCTAGCTGTCAAGTTAAGTCATTCAGGAGAGGTTAAACTACGTCCCGTGTACATGAAGCCTTAACCACTTCAGCGCCGGAAGGATTTACCCTCTTTCTGACCAGAGCACTTTTTTGCGATACGGCACTGCGCTGCTTTAACTGACAATTGCGCAGTCGTGCGACGTTGCACCCAAGCAAAATTGACGTCCTTTTTTTTCCCCACAAATAGAGCTTTCTTTTGGTGGTATTTGATCACCTCTGCATTTTTTTTATTTTTTGCGCTATAAACAAAAAAGAGCGACAATCTTGGAAAAAAAAAAGCAATATTTTTTTTGACTGTTAAAAAGCTTGTTTTAAACAGCTGTCTGAAAGTCATTAAACATATTTTGGATTTTTAGGTGTGACCTTTAAAATTTACTAGGTCACATTTTTAGGAATAGTGTTTCTGAAGTCAACCTAAAAGAATCATACCTGTTAAGTTTACAATAAATGAAAGGGAAGTATTCCACACAATCATGGTTTACCCAGTCATGAATAGGCCACCAGCAACCTGCCTTGTGATCTGCAGCACAAGGTGGTGTAGCTTCCATAAGCATTCTCGGAGTGACACTAAAGTAGTTTTTGCTGTGGTTGAGCAAAACCTTGTGCAGTAAAGTTGCAACAAAGCAGTGCTGCTGACACTGCAATGTATACGGCTTTTCAATTTCAAGGTCCCACAATGCACTGGTTACATGAACAGCACAATAACCCAACGTAAGGGTACAGGAGAGGGCAATGCACGTGTAGTAGGGTGCAGCATTGATAAAGAGTCATGTGTGTTTTTGTATTTGTGGCAGCCCAAGTTAACATGCAATGTAATGCAACAGATCACAAAAGTGCAAATCTCCCCTATGAAGAAAAAAAATATGTAAACCACTATTGACTGGCAGACAAACTCATGGAACTTTGGGTATAAATGTAAAAAGCAATATTTTTTACTTTTTTGCTATAATAAATATCCCCCAAAAATATATAAAAAAATCTAATTTCTTCCTCAGTTTAGGCCAATATGTATTCTTCTACATATTCTTCTACATATTTTTGGTAAAAAAATCGCAATAAGCGTATATTGATTGGTTTGCGCAAAAGTTATAGCGTCTACAAAATAGGGGATATATTTATGGCATTTTTATTATTAATTATTTTTTTTTTATTAGTAGAGGTGGCGATCTGCGATTTTTATTGTGACTGCGACATTATGGCGGACACATCGGACACTTTTGACACCATTTTGGGACCATTGTCATTTATACAGCGATCAGTGCTATAAAAATGCACCGATTACTGTGTAAATGACACTGGCAGGGAAGGGGTTAAACACTAGGGGGCGATCAGGGGGTTAAGTGTGTCCTAGGGAGGTGTTCTAACTGTTGGGGGGATGGGCTACCACTGACATGATAGCGATCACTGCTCCCGATGACAGGGAGCCATAGATCTCTGTCATGTCACTAGGCAAAACAGGAAATGCCTTGTTTACATAGGCATCTCCCCGTTCTTCCGCTCTGTGACACGATCGCGGGCCCCCGGCGGACATCGAGTCCGCGGGCACGGTCACAGAGTACACGGCCCGCGAGCCCACAATGCCACGATTTAAAGGGGACATACCTGTACGCCCATTTGCCCAGCTGTGACATTGTGCCGACGTACATCGTCGTGCGCTGGTCGGCTAATGGTAAAATGATCCTAGTGTAAAATTTCCATATCTTCCCGGGAGACCTCCATGGAGAGCCACAATAAGATGCTGGTCCAAACGCCTGATTCAATGGCACTGGACAGTGCTACACTTTTAGGCATCACAGCACACTAGCAGGGGCAGTTTTTGTGTTCATGTTCATACAGCTCTGTTGCATAGGAATCATGACTCTTTTTTTTCTTTCTTTAATCCTTTGCAGTGGGGTATGCAAGGAAGGTGAGCACCTTGTGGTGGGGCCCACAGACTCTGGTAGCTTCCTTCCCTTGAAAGTTTGCAGCATCCAGAGGAACCGGTCTGCATGCCGTGTGTTACGTGCTGGACAAGCCGCGACCCTGGCACTGGGGGCATTTGACCGATCTCTGCTCCGAAAGGTTAGTGTATACCACAGGGTGTTTTACACTGCAATCCGCACTTACAGTACAGCTCTGTCAACTTAAAAATAGTCAGCGTGTGCGACAACACAGCCTTAGCCATTGGGGTTTCTCCCATTGTCTTTTGAGAGACAAACAGATTTAGAAACAGTCGGGTTATACTGCCATCTGCAATTGGTTGGATACAAGCCAAATCAAATTCACTCAACCCACTTGTAAAAGAGGTCTTTGGGTAACAGTGCTTATTCTGCAATTAAAGCAAATGTATTTATTTTTTTTTTTAAAAGTCAGCAGCTACAAATGCTACAGCTGCTGACTTTTAAAATATGGACACTTACCTGTCCAGGGCACACAATATTGACACCCGAAGCCGATCTATCCCTCGGCTCCTGAGTGGAGGCACCTCCATCTTTGGTAAGGGAATCAGGAAGTGAAGCCTTGCGGCTTCACAGCCTGGTTCCCTACTGCGCATGCGCAAGTCGCGCTGCGCGATTCCACTGGTCCCTGCTGTCTTCTGGGACCTGTGTGTCCCCCAGAAGACAGTGGGGGTGGGGGTGGGACGGAGGAGGCGCCGGATATAGCATAGATAGCCGCAGATACTGTGGCTATCTATGCCCGGAATTGGGAGCAAATACCTGGATTATACAGGTATCTGCTCCCCCCCACCCCCCACCCCTGAAATGTGCCAAATGTGACACTGGAGGGGGGGGGGGATTCTGAAAAGCGGAAGTTCCATTTTTGGGAACTCCGCTTTAAGTAAAAAGTGCCTTGGTTGCTGGTTGCTCAAAAAGAGGGAATTACCTTTTTTCTCTAAATGTTCATTGAAGACACAGCAGAGCACAGAGGTATAGGCCCAGCCCTAGGTGGATAAACACTAAGCAAAAATAAAAAAAAAAATACAAACGTAAGGGTAAGCTCCTCTCTCTGAGCTGTACTCCCTGAAAACTCCGATTTGGTCCTATTGTGCTTGGTTGCATCCTTATTAGTCCTTGCTTGGTTAGGATATCCTGAGGTGTGGTGTGTGTGTGTTTTTTTTTTTTTTTTTTTTTTTTTTTTTTTACCATCAGGCTTCAATTTCCCGGGTCTTTTATTATTATTATTATTATTATTATTATTATTATTATACAGGATTTATATAGTGCCAACAATTTTGCTCAGCGCTTTACAAAACTAAGGCAGACAGGTACGGTTACAATACACTTCGGTACAAGAGGAATCGGAAGGCCCTGCTCCTTAGAGCTTCCATTCACACAGTTACTACATTTTACCACTTTTGTCTGGTTTGTGTGTTTCTTTGGTTTCTGAGTTTAATGCAGGGAGCTGCATGATTTAGAGTGAATAGATGGTGCTGGATGCCGATAGCTGTTCTTAACCACCTGGCTATCAGAAGATTTTACCCCCTTCATGACCAAAGCATTTTTTGCTATTCAGCACTGTGCTACTTTAACTGGTATTTGCGTGGTCATGCAACACTGTACTCTAAATGAAATTTGTCATTTTTTTTTCACACAAATAGAACTCTCTTTTGGTGGTATTTGATCACCACTGGGTTTTTTTTTATTCTATAAACGACTGAACATTTTGAAAATAAAAAAAATATTTTTTACTTTCTGCTATAAAACATACCCAATCAAATTTCTTAATACATTTATTCCAAAATGTATTCTGCTACATGTATTTGGTTAAAAAAAAAAATCCCAATTGGGCTCCATGCACACTAGCATTTTTCATAAGCTCAAAAAAAGCTAGAAAAAAATGCTGGATGAAAAGTGCTGATAATAGCATTTTTGTCCCAGCTTCTAGTAGCATTTTAGGAGCAGTTAGGCTGCATTCACACCTGAGCGTTTTGTAGCTTGAATATCCAAAATGCTGGAGGGGAAAAAAAATCAATGATTTTCTATGGAGAGATTGACATCTCCTCTCCAAATCGCCTGAAGCTCAAACAAATTCTGGAGCTTATTTTGTCGCTCAAATCGGGCAGATTTGAGCGTTTTTGGCGCGCTTTTATTCCCATAGGAATGAATGGAAACGCACCATTTGCGTTTTTGTGCGTGTTTGCGCATTTTATTGCACGTTTTTGCGCGATTTTCTGCTCAAATTAAAAATTTAAAAAATAAAATGGTAATAATATATGAATAAATAAATGTAAAATAAATACACAAATGGCTACAAACCATCATCAATAAGTAAAAAAAATAATCTGTAAAAATAATAATTAACCTCTAACCTTAAAAAAAAAATTAAATACATTATTAATAATAATAATATAACAATAATCGCCCAAACTAGAACAAAAAAAATACATTAATAATAATAATAATAATTTATTTTGTGTTGGGGTGTTTAGTTATTTATTATTATTTTATTTTTTTAAGGGGTAAGGGTTAGTTATATATTTGTTACTTAGTATTCATTAATAAATTTATTTTTATTTTTTTTTTCATTAATTTTATTATTATTATTCATATAATAATAAATAACCCTAACTCCTAATCCTAACCCTAAATCGAACTCGAACCCCTTACCCTAACGAAAAAACATTATAATAAATTAACAATAATAAAAGAATAAATAAAAGCTAATGGAAAAGCTAAAAAAGCTGAAATGCCTAGCAACAAATGATGCAACAGATAATAGTTTTCTCTATTGGCTAATAAAAAAAACGCCAAAGCCCACAAACAAAAAAAACGCTCAAAAGGTGCTACTCTCATGTGTGACTGTAGCCTTAGAAGCATTAGCATTTTATTAGCGTTTTTGCAGTACATCAAGAAAAAAAAAAGTTCAAAAGAAGCTGTTTAGTAGCATTTTAGTAGCTTTTAGTAGCTTTTAAATGCAGTTGGGAGCATTCAGCGTTTTGTTTTTTTTCTGCTGGGAAAAACTCCCCAAGATACTCTACAAAAACAATTTATATTCTGCTCCTAGATGCTGAAGCTTAGAAAATGCTAATAGCAAAAAGTAGTGTGCATGGACACATAGAATAACCCTATTTATCTTCTAGAAGCAGAAAAAAATGCTAATGACAGCTTCTGCGTGAAAGTTCTAGTGTCTACAAAGTATGGTATATACAGTGCATCCAGATTAAATTAATTATTTTCCTCAAAATTCTACAAACAATTCACCATAATGAAAATGTGAAAGAAGTTTGTTTGAAATCTTTTCATATTTATTAAAAATAAAAACATCCCATTTACATAAGTATTCACAGCTTTTCCCATGACACTCCAAAATTGAGCTCAGGTACATCCTGTTTCCACTGATCAACTTTGAGATGTTTCTACAACTTGATTTGAGTCCACCTGTGGTAAATTCAGTAGAATGGACATGATTTGGAAAAGCACACACCTGTCTGTATAAGGTCCCACAGCTAACAGTGCATGTCAGAGCACAAACCAAGCCATGGAGTCCAAGGAATTGTCTGTAGACCTCAGAGACAGGATTGTATGGAGGCACAGTTCTGGGGAAGGGTTCAGAAAAATGTCTGCAGCATTGAATGTCTCAATAAGCACAGTGGCCTCCATCATCTGTAATTGGAAGAAGTTTGGAACCACCAGGACTCTTCCTAAAGCAGGCCGCCCGGCCAAACTGAGCGATCGGGGGAGAATGGCCCTTAGTCAGGTAGGTGACCAAGAACCCGATGGTCACCCTGACAGAGCTCCAGCGTTTCTCTGTGGAGAGAGGAGAACCTTCCAGAAGAACAACCATCTCTGCAGCACTCCGCCAATCAGGCCTGTATGGTAGAGTGGCCAGACAGAAGCTACTCCTCAGTAAAACGCACATAGCAGCCTGCCTGGAGTTTTACCAAATGGCAATTGAAGGACTCTCAGACCATGAGAGACAAAATTCCCTGGTCTGATGAAACAAAGATTGACCTCTTTGGCCTGAATGTCAAGCATCATGTCTGGAGGAAACCAGGCACCGCTCATCACCTGGACGTTACAATCCCTACAGTGAAGCATGGTGGTGGCAGCATCATGCCGTGGGGATGTTTTTCAGTGGCAGGAACTGCGAGACTAGTCAGGATCGAGGGAAAGATGAATGCAGCAATTAAAACCTGCTCCAGAGCACGCTGTACCTCAGACTGGGGCGAAGGTTCATCTTCCAGACAATGACCCTAAGCACACAGCCAAGATAACAAAGGATTGGCTACGGGACAACTCTGTGAATGTCCTTGAGTGGCCCAGTCAGAGCCCAGATTTGAATCTGATTGAACATCTCTGGAGAGATCTGAAAATGGCTGTGCGCCTTTGCTCCCCATCCAACCTGATGGAGCTTGAGAGGTCCTGCAAAGAAGAATGGGAGAAACTGCCCAAAAATAGGTGTGCCAAGCTTGTAGCATCATACTCAAAAAGACTTGAAGCTGTAATTGGTGCCTGTAACGAAACGTCCCACACTCCGCTTGAGTGCTTTCGTCAAATACTGCTTCCTCCCAGTCGGAATATAGATATCAGATATTCCAACCGCTGACAACCACAAACTAGGCAGTACTCATTTGGTTGCTCAACATGCATTATTTATTGAAACACATGTAACAGATATACAACTCAGGGACATTCCCCCCTCCCTTTGATTCAGGGGAGAGTTGTTGGAGGAATCAGCAGGGAGAGTTGTTGGAGGAATTCTCCCCTCTCCACCCTGCCCCCAGTCCACATGCCAGGAACACAAATACAAAATCCACCCCATAATACATTTCTCCTAAGGCAGACAGACACAACAGAACAATGGGACACAGCCACACCCCAAACGATCCCAGCAAAGAGTCCAACAGCATGAGACAACACACAAAATTTATATATTTTTTATATAAAATAATATTTATATAAAATAATATTCCAGTGTGTACAGTGAGTCCGACTAGCACAGATCAGACTGGGGTTTTCGATCACCCTGTGCCTCTATTAGGGTTAGACATAGGAGGTGCATGTGGAGCTGAAACAAGGATTTCCCAACCTCCCCAAGGGATGCTGGGTTCCACAGGCCCCCCCGCCCAAAGCGATTCCCATCACAGTGCCAAAGGTGCCTCACCAAAGTTTTGAGCAAAGGCTGTGATATTTATGTACATGGCATTTTTATATATATATATATATATATATATATATATATATAATAATTTGCCAAGATTTCAAACAAACTTCTTTCACATTGTCATTATGGTGTATTGTTTGAAGAATTTTGAGGAAAATAATGAATTTATTCCATTTTGGAATATGGCTGTAACATAACAAAATGTGTGAAAAGTGAAGTGCTGTGAATACTTTTGCGGCTGCACTGTATACTGGAATTTAATTTTTTAACGCTGGGTGGGAACTGACTAACTGCCACTGACATCACCAGTTACACTAATACAGTGAGGAAAAACATTAAGGGGTTAAAGACCCCCTAAAAAAGAAAGTTACAAGTGGACCATGCAACTTTAAACAAGGGATTTTATTGCACATTGGGTAAAAAAAATCCACCACCAACACCTAGGCTATATTAAAAAAAAGACAACCTTTTCTAGAATTACATCATACCTTACACAAGTATCCCACACTAATACTATTAATTCCCGTTCACCATTGGTATGTAGCAGGTCCTGAAGATGTTAGTTGCACATAGGTATAGGCGGTGTCCAGCACCATATGGTGTTATCAGACAGACCTCGCTACCAAATGCAAGGTGGTAAGTTAGGTCAGGGATATATGAATGTGTTGTTTAGTAGGAAGTGGGTGGAAGGCGCGTGATCAGACGCTTACATCAAGAAATGTATGGTTTATTTATGTAAAAGAATACAGACATATAGTCATATAGATATAAAATCATACAAATACTACATAATATTAAAAAAAAGGAAAAACAGGTAACAAAATAAGTACTAGGAAGTTAAAATTGGGGTGTGCCCATATTGAGGCAGGTATTTAAGAAAGGCTGACGCGTTTCGAGGAAAACCTCTTCATCAGAGCCAGGAGAACTGGAGCACAGTCTGTATGGGCCGGTAGGCTGACATGTGTACATGGGGAGAGGTGGTGTTGCTAGTAGGAGGATGTGTCCTGTGATGGACAATTGATTTTTCCAAGTTCCATACCCAGGTGTTCTATGGATGTAAATAGATTGTATTTTCTTTTTGCGGTGCTGTTAGGCTGTCAGATGTGCCTGTCTCAGGAGAAGTGTGTAGACACAGCTGCAAACTGTAAAGATCCTTTGGAGTGGAGAGCCGTGTGATCCTGGCAGCAGAAGGGGGGGAGGAGGAGGGAGAAGGTGTCCTTGAGGCAGCTGATGCCTGGATAGAAAGCGTCTTGCTGCCTAGGGATAGGAAAGGTTTTTTTTAATATTATGTAGTATTTGTATGATTTTATATCTATATGACTATATGTCTGTATTCTTTTACATAAATAAACCATACATTTCTTGATGTAAGCGTCTGATCACGCGCCTTCCACCCACTTCCTACTAAACAGTCCTTTCCAGACCACCCCTGGTCAGCTAAGGCAGCGGGACATGCTCCATCATCTCCCCCAGTCCTATCTCTGACTACAATACTACCTTTGTTTTACAGCAAACTATCTCACTAGCGCAGGAGTATTTTTCACCATATCTTGTTCACACTTTTGCATATATGAATGTGTGTTTGGATAGTTGTACCATTAGGGGGACCTTGGCAGCATCAGATGTCTTCTTCAGGGTAACAATTAGAACAGAGCTTGACGTTCACTGTGAGACATGCAGGTTCTCATTAACAGTTAGACCCCTTTCACACTGAGGCAGTTTTCAGGGGTTTTAGGGCTAGAAATAGCACCTGTAAAGCCCCTGAAAACTGCCTCCCATTCATTGCAGCGGGTGCTTTCACACCTGGGCGGTGCGCTTGCGTGACATTAGAAAAAGTTCTGTAAGCAGCATCTTTGGGGTGTTTTGGGAGCGGTGCTCCCAAAATGCCCCTGCCCGGGATTTTTAAACACCTTTTTTGGGGGGTTAAAAGCGCCCCGCTAGCAGCCAAAAAGCTGCGCAAGGGCGCTGCTAAAATGAGCGCCACTTTACTGCTAACGACCGGCGCTTTCAGTGTGAAAGCAGCCTCACAGGGTTGCACAGTGTCTATATGTACCCAGAGGGTATCAGTTCTCCAGAGCTTACTTGCTCAAGACAGTCAAGTCTGACAATTATGTACTTGAATGTGTCAAGACATGCAGGTTATTATCCGATAATTCTGAGTCTCTATGGTGAAGTAATAAAGTGCACAGTTGCAGAGTTCTAAATGAATCAAGGACGGATTGGCCCGCTCGCCCGACCACTTAGTGAGGATGACCAGTCACAGGCTGTATCCCGGTAAACCCCCTCTCCGGGTATGCGGCTCACATAGGTCAAACCAGAGAAGCCGCGTTTACTTGAATCCGAGTTGGAAATGTTGGAGTGATAACACTCGTGTAGTCTGGTCGCTAAGAAGCCACCTCAGCGTGCCTTCACCAAAATGGATCCTGCTGTCCTCATAGGGTACATCGAGCATGTGCGAGCAGTGTGTAATACTCCTAGTGAGTTTGTGGCATCTACTTTTTGAACACTAATACAGTGATCAGTGCTAATACTAGACTGTCACTGTACTGACACTGGCTGGGAAGGGGTTAACATTTAGGGCAATCAAGGGGGTTAAATGTGTGCCTAACAAGTGTAATATGTGCTGCTTTTACTAATCGACGTGGCTGATTTTTCTCCCTGCTTTGCAGCCACATCTCTGCTCCGTGTACAGAGCCCTGTGCTGTTAGTAAACACAGGGCTCTGTACTGTGATTCACTAAGCTGATCAGCAGGTCTCGGCCATAAATCATTGCCTGGGACCAGTTGATAGAATTGGGCTGTACCAAATCACAGCACAGAATGGGGTGGTGGGTGCTGGATCGCATACACGTCGCGGTATATGTGCATGGGGCGGTCCGCAAGCGGTTAATTACCGCTCAGTGGTGGTATTGATGTGCCTTGGCACAGGCTGGCAGCTTCTGCACACATAAAAGAGGACTTCCACTGTCACCCTGGGCTGTTACAGGAATGAGTAAATCTAGAATTGAAGCTCCTTACCGTGATCAGGGCCTTCATCAGGGCTCACAAAATATGGAATGTATATGTAAACTTGGTAGCAGATACCTCACTAATAATTTAACTGCCACGCTCGCCAGCAGCTGCTTGTTGGCAGCTTGTCCTGATTGAAGGGAACAAGGCTTAGCCCCTGAATACATTGGGTTTGTATGCCCTTTTCATCTGAGTTTACATTGGTGTGATTCAGCCTGTCAATAGCTTTGCTCAGGTGTTTTTTTGTTTACCCTCTTTATTTTGGGAGAAAAAAACCGAGAAAATGGAAGGTTCTGCTAGCAACTCCTAAACTCTCACATCCTGTGCAGAGGGGGCACCACACACAGAGAGAGGAGCTTATTGTTCTGCTTTAGTGTCTGCCCTTCCAAGTAACATCTTCTTTGTTTTCTCATACTTCTCTTCCTGGCCCAGGGCCCAAATGTTGGTTCTAGCTACTCGTGATCTCACTACTGTACCATCCACAGAGGGAGGAGCTGAACCCTTTTGCTTAGTGTCAGTCCTTGCATATAATAATCCAGCTCTCCTAGGTTTCTTCATCTGTGCTCATACTCCTTTTCTCCCTCCAGGGTATGGTGCTGGTCAGTCCGGAGATGATGCCCACAGTTTGTTGGGTCTTCGAGGCAGAAATCGTCCTCCTCTTCCATGCTACCTCCTGCAGGCGTGGAGTGCAGGTCACTGTGCACGTGGGAAATGTCCGACAGACGGCCATCCTGGAGCATATCCATGGGAAGGTAAGACGGAGCAGCAGCTTTCTAGGACTCTCCACCTTTGTCCTGTTTTCTCATCTCTGGTTGGTCTTCCACAGAGGTATGGTTAGCTCCTCCTGACAACCATGTCATGCTTGCCAACTTATCGCTGGTGACAACTCTCCAGGATTGCTAAAATATGCAGAGTACTTGCCTGCTTCCTTGGTGTCACTCCCTTGCTGACAAAAAAATTAAGAGATTGGAACTTGGTGGGGGTAGAGTGACACCTCGCTCATCCAGCCAGTGCAATTGATGCAAATGCAATTGAAATAGATGAGTATTTAACTGCCCTCTATAGAGATCCCTCCACTGGCCAGTTGTCCCTGTCATCAGAATTACAAGTGCGAAGCAGCCTAAGCCCAGTGTTAGAAACACACCTTCACCTATAATTGGTAACAAAATAATCTGGGCAATATTTGCCTGACAGGGTCATCGTTAAAAAAGAAAAAGTAATGACCTGTGTCTGTACAATCTACCTAATGTAATTTGGTGTTGCGTACCAAACATTTGTAACCCATCCTTTAAAAATGTTCAATTAAAATAAAACCGTATTTGACCAAACAAAAAGTAATGTTTAAAACAAAAAAACAAAGGCATCATTAAAAAAATAGCATCTTCCCTCTTTAAGACCCCTTTCAGATGGAGCGGAATCTGTCAAGCAGATCCGCCTGTTCTGCAGGGGATCTCTGCTGCTCCCCGCTGAGCAGGTGGATGAGCAGGTGGATGAGCAGGCTGTGTCGGAGCGGACAGGGACACAGCTTGCTGTTCTCTATAGGCAAGTCCGATGGAAACGGACTGCCTGTCAGTTTCCATCTGACTGTCATCTAATCCGCTCTGCTGGACGGATGATGAATGTATCCCCATCCATCTGTTTTTATCGGATGTCGGCAGGTGTCCACTGACATCTGATGCTCCATAGAGAACAATGGGTGGTCTGATTGGGTCTGCCTGAAAAAACGGATAGGTGAACCCGATCGGTCCGCTGGTGTGAAAAGGGCCTAACACTTCACTGTACAAGTGCTTAGAGAATTTTATTTATTAATAGACACAGTGATCACATAATTGGGAACAATGCTGAACCGTACCAGGCCACATGCCCTCAACATGGGGGGGTGCTTTGCGCCCCCCACCCCAAAGAGCCTTGTCCCATGTTGATGAGGACAAAGGGCCTCTTCCCCACATCCTTGGCCATTGGTTGTTGGGGTCTGTGGGCTTATCGGAATCCCGGCCCCTCACCCTATGTGAATGAGTATCGGGTACATTGTACCCCTACCCATTCACCTAAAAATTGTCATGGGGCGGGGTCACCAGGTGACCTCATCTGGAGGCCCGTCCCTTATGATGTCATGGTGCCGTCATAAGGACGGGGCCTCCAGATGATGTCACCTGGTGACCCTGCCCCATGCCAATATAAGTAGTGGCACACCGATCACCCAGCATTAGAGCGTCAAGTAAACATCGGAAGAAGAACAGAGGGAGAAGACAGCAGAGAAGACCCTGCAAAAGAGCGAGAAGACAGCGGAGAAGACCCGGCAAAAGAGCGAGAAGACAGCGGAGAAGACCCGGCAAAAGAGCGAGAAGACAGCGGAGAAGACCCGGCAAAAGAGCGAGAAGACAGGGGAGAAGACCCGGCAAAAGAGCGAGAAGACAGCGAAGAAGACCGGGCAAAAGAGCGAGGGAGAAGACGAGGCAGAAGAGCCGAAGAGGGGAGAAGAAATCAGAAGCGAAGCCAGAGCTGCCTTAATAAATTACTTTAAAAACCTGTGTACTGTGTTTTATTTTTGACACTTTTTTTTTTTTTTAAGTGTAGGGGTACAATGTACCCAATACTCATTCACATAGGGTGGGGGGCCGGGATCTGGGAGCCCCCTTGTTAAAGGGGGCTTCCAGAGTCCGATAAGCCCCCCTCCTGCAGACCCCGACAACCAACAGCCAGGGTTATGGAGAGGAGGCCCTTGTCCTCATTAATATGGGGACAAGGTGCTTTGGGGTGGGGGCCGCAAGACCACCCCCCCCCCCCCCCCCATGTTGAGGGCATGTGGCCTGGTACGGTTTAGGAGCGGGGCCTGCTCATCCCCACCCCCTTTCCTGACCTGCCGGGCTGCATGCTCGGATAAGGGTCTGGTATAGATTTTGGGGGGGGGGGGGGCGACTTTGCACCGTGTAGGTTTAGTAAATAACCCCCCTTATGGAATGAAGTAGGATCAAAGTCAGACCAAAGTAGTGCAGGAAACATTTTCAAAGTCGGACCGACTTGTGTCAGACCACTTAAGACGGCTCTCATAGGGAAACATTGATTTTCACACGTCATGCGACATGAGCTCCCAATGTCGGAGCATTTGTTGTACCACTGTGAACCCTGCTTTAATGTCCATGTTTAAGACCATGTTTCATGTTACACCCATATTTAGGGTATGACATGAAGCATGGACACATACACTGGTCCCCCTTATCTGAATAGCAGTGTGCAGTAGATTGTTGTTGCTTTTGAAATTTGGTGCAGCTGTGTATGGCTTTGCCCTCATGTCTGTATCATCCAGGTCTGGAATTGCTAAAAGATATTTCCTACATGTCTTATTTGCCACCACAGCAGAGGGATCCTGCAGAGTGCGCTGGCAAGCCCGGCTCCCTCTCCCTGCTCATGCTCGCTATCTCCCTCTTTTACCTGCACTCCTTCCCTCAAGAGTGGGCTGGGAGCGAGGCAGGGCTTCTAGACATGGCTGTCAATTATCCCCAGATCCATTTTCAGGGATAAATTACGATGTTTATTCATTTTTGCGAAAGGTAGACTAAGCCTTTTAATCAGAAATAGTCTAGGTGTAAAGACAGAACTGTTGGAATACATAGAATGCAGAGATTTAAGATGTCCCTATCAATATCTTTCTGTTCTGTAATCTTTATTTTCCTGATCCTTGTGCCTCTTCCATCCCTCAGGATGAACTGCGAACAGGAGAGAAGGCTGTTGTACGCTTCCGCTTTATCAAGCACCCAGAATATTTAAAGCCGGGTACCAAGCTCCTGTTCAGGGAAGGAGTGACAAAGGGCATTGGACATGTATGCAGCCTGCAGGTAATAGCGACAGAGACCGGTCATCTTTGACCTGAGACTTTGCCCATGTGGCACCCTCACACCATAGTGCCGGAGACAGCGAGCCAAGGAAGAAGTTCCTGTGGAGTTGTGTTCATCATCGGGAATCACCGATCTGGTCTTCACAATGAGGGCCCATTGTACCCCAGGAAACTCTGGTCCCCAAACCGAGGGCCCATTGTACCCTGTGAATCATCGATCAAGTCCTCATACCAGAGCCCATTGTACCCCGTGAATCACTGGTCTGGTCCTCACACCAAACTCCTCATTGTACTCCATTTTTAGCCTTTCACCATTTTTCTGACTTTTACTCCTTCCTGTCAGCCCACTTTTAATCTATGACAGCTCTTTTATACGAACTGTTTTTAGACTTCCCCCTTTTTCTACTGTTCTTAACTTTTTAAGACAAAAAAGGCCAACAAGGATGTTTTCCCTTTCTTCTCACCCTCTGTGGTTTTGAGTGATCCAGCACTCAATTAGTAGGGGCAGTGAGTTTCTGGACCGGTGCCCCATGGTAATGTTTGTTTTAGGACAGGTCTTCACAGTGGCTGCAATCTGGTCAATATAAAAGGAGCGAGTCAAGAAGATGGAGGTGAAAAACTGCAATCCATGCACTAAGTTGTAGTTTTTACTCGCCAAACTTGGATTCTGTTCTATATTATTCAGAGTAAATCGCCCTTTTCCTTTTTTCCAAAGACCCTTTGTGTCCAGTTCATCAAACGAGGTAACAACTGCTGCCCGGTGCAGAGAATAAGGGAGCAGTGAGTGGGACATAATGGGCATTGAACCCTGAATCTGCTGGTTAGTCATGTGGCTCCGCTCCACTGCAAATGTGGCAGACCGTGGCCAGCTATGTGAATCTGAGCTGCGGCTTATGTTGGGATCACTGGCTGGTCAGTAACTTATGTGTTAGTCAGTGACCAGTCATTGATGTTGGATCAGGTTGGTGGCCAGTCAGTGACATGAGTCAGAGTTCAAAATCATGTAGAATGTGGACATAAATCCAAGCTCTGGTACGTGTAGCATTTGGACATGAATCAGAGCTCTGGCACGTGTAGCATTTGGACATGAATCTGAGCTCTGGCACGTGTGGCATTTGGACATGAATCAGAGCTCTGGCACGTGTAGCGTTTGGACATGAATCAGCTCTGGCTCAAGTAGCAGTCAATAGGCTAAGTGAATCAGAGCTTAGGCTCATGTAGCAATCAGTGGCTGATTGGCGATGCAATATAGAGGCCTGACTCATGTAGCCTGTGGTAATATGATTCGGAGCTCTGACTCGTATAATGGTTGGCCGGTGACATAAATCATAACTTTGGCTCATGTAGCGGTTTATAGCCAGTCATTGATGTGAATCAATGTAGTCGGAATTGTCTTATGTGAATCGAAGTTCTGGCTTGGAGTAGCAGTTGGTCAGCTATGTGAATAGAAGTTCTGACTTGTGTAGCTGCCAAATATGAATTGGAGCCCCAGCTCATGTAGGGGCTGGACATAAATCGGAACTTCAACACAAGTAACCGTCTGTCAGCCATGTGAATCGTGTAGCAATCAGTAGCTGATTGGTGACGTTAATTGGAGCTCTGGCACCTGTGGCATTTGGACATGAATCAGAGCTCTGTCACGTGTGGCATTTGGACATGAATCTGAGCTCTGTCACGTGTGGCATTTGGACATGAGTCTGAGCTCTGGCACTTGTGTAGCATTTGGACATGAATCGAAGCTCTGGCATGTGTAGCATTTGGACATGAATCAGAGCTCTGGCTCAAGTAGCAGGCAATAGGCTAAGTGAATCAGAGCTTCGGCTGATTGGCGACGCAATATAGAGCCCTAACTCATGTAGCCAATGGTAATATGATGCGGAGCTCTGACTCATGTATTGGTTGGCCGGTAACATGAATCGGAACTTCAGGTCATGTAGCAGTTGGTAGCCAGAAACCAATGTAGCAGTTGGAGCTTCAGCTCATGTAGACGTTGATGGTTAGTTGCTGATGTGAATCGAAGTTCTGGCTTGGCATAGCAGTTGGTCAGCTATGTGAATAGAAGTTCTGACTTGTGTAGCTGCCAGATATGAATTGGAGCTCCAGCTCATGTAGGGGCTGGACATAAATCGGAACTTCGACACAAGTAAAACCGTCGGTCAGCAATGCAAATCCATGTAGCAATCAGAAGCTGATTGGTGACATAAATTGGAGCTCTGGCACGTGTAGCATTTGGACATGAATCAGAGCTCTGACACTTGTAGCATTTAGACATGATTGGAAGCTGCCAGATATCAATTGGAGCTCCAGCTCCTGTAACGGCTAGATGTTAATTGGAGCTCCACATGATTTAATGGCTGGCGATATGAATCCAGAGCTCGTGTAGCAGTTGATCACATATGTGAATCAGAGCTCTGGCTAATGTAGTGGTCAGGGATGTAAATCGGAGCTCTATGGTTTGTATAGCGGTCAGTGGCTGGTCACTGGCATGATTTGGAGCTCTGACTTATTTTCGGGGGGGCCTATCTAGTCTCTCCAGCTGCTGCTCCTCCTTCTCTGCACACATACAGTTGCATTTTGTGTGTTCATAGTTTTGCACGTTCTGTACAAATTAAAAAAAAAAAGTTTTACTGAGATGTGTCATGTGATTTGTCTTTATTTTTTTTTACAACAGGGCTCTCCAAACTTTATAATGTAAGAGACAGTTTACTGTCCTTTAGACTTTAGAGGGGCCAGTAGGAGTAGAAAATTCCCCAGTATCTCTGGGAATTGGCATTGTCTCAGGCCTGATGGTCGGTGGGAGTAAAAAAAATTATATAATGCCTGTGGTCAGTAGGAGGAATATTGCCCAGTTGTTGGTATCAGTGGGAGGAACAGTATCCATCATTGGTATTGGTGGTGCACAGAAATGAAAATTCTGGACTGAAACCAAAAATCAAAACCGAAATGTACAGTTTTTTAGAAAAAAAAAAAAAAATTATATATATATAAACTTTTAAAGTGGTTGTAAATGCAGAAGATGCATTCTATACATTAAGATAAAAAAAACCCTGTGTTTAGCAGCCCCCCAATACTAACCTGAGCTCATCTCTATCCAGCGATGTGCATGAGTCCCTCGTCCGTCAGGGTCTCCCCCTCCTGATTGGCTGAGATGCAGCAGCGGCACCAATGACTCCCGCTGTTGTCAGTCAGTTAGCCAATCAGGAGAGAGAGGGGGCAGGGCCAAACTGGAGCTCAGTTTCTGAATGAATACGGAGCTGTGGCTCGGCCTGGGTGCCCCCATAACCAGCTACTTGCTGTAGGGGCACTCGAAAGGAGGGAACGGCCAGGAGCGCCAGAGAGGGACCCGAGAAGAGGAGGATCCAGGCTGCTTTGTGCAAAACAACTGCATTTGCAGGTAAGTATAACATGTTTGTTATTTTTAACCACTTAAAGAGGAACTGCAGTCTGCTTGCATAATTTGTAATAAAAACTTCTTTGCCATTCTGAAGCTTCCCTCCAATCACTTTGCTTATTATTTTATATATACTGTAAATCTGTAATTGCCAAATATGCTGCAGAAATCTCTCTCCACTGAGTCTGGCTGCAGCCATTTTAACTGTGGGCAGCTGAAGCTGCTACCTGTTCACTTCCTGGATGAACACAGACACATCTCCAGCTCTGCATCTCTCATTGGCCCTTTTATGACTCATCCCCCCTCCCTTCCTGGCAAACTCTCACAAGAGTTAGAGAGAGAGCTGTGCATGATGTCATGTCAGCCTAGGCTTTTTTTTCCCAGACAAGAAGTGGGCTGTATAAGGTATTTACTGGCAGAAAAAAAATGTTTTATTATCCAAAGTTAAAACAACAAGGGCAGAAGATTTAAAGGGGTTGTAAACCCTCATGGTTTTTTACCGAAATGCATTCTATGAAAAACCTTCTGTCATGCCGCAGCCCCCAAGACCCCCCCAGTTTTACCTACCTGAACCCGGTCTTTTTCTCCCCAGGGATGAGCACACCAGCTCCAGCTGGTGTCTCGTGTCCTGATTGATAGCGCAGTCATTGGCTCCTGCTGCTGTCAATCAAATGCAATGGTGCCTGGGGGCAGGGCCGAGTCCTGCTTTCTGTATCAATAGACACAGAAGCAGGACTCGGGAACGCGCCCGCACGGGTGTCCCAAAGGAGAGCGCGCTTCTCTGACGGGGCACTTGAGAGGAGGAGCAGCTACTAGCGCCACTGAGGGACCCCAGAAGAGGAGGATTGGGACCGCTCTGTGCTTAAAGCGGAGGTTCATACAAAAATTGAACCTCTGCTTTTTGGAACCCTCCCCCCCTCCAGTGTCACATTTGGCACCTTTCAGGGGGGAGGGGGGTGCAGATACCTGTCTAATACAGGTATTTGCACCCACTTCTGGGCGTAGACTCCCATGGGAGTCTACGCTACTTCCCGCCCCCCTGTGCTGTCTGCTGGGACACACACGGGTCCCAGAGACAGCAGGGACCGTTCTGATTGTGCAGCGTGACTCGCGCATGCGCAGTAGGGAACCGGGAAGTGAAGATCCTGAGACAGGTAAGTGTCAGGTAAAAGTCAGCAGCTGCAGTATTTGTAGATGCCGACATTAATTTTTTTTTTTTTTAGCGGGACTCCCTCTCTAACCCACTGCACAGTGGAGGTAAGTATGTTATTTAAAAAAGAAAAAAAAAAAAAAAAAGGGTTTAGTAACACTTTAATTGATGGAAAGATGAAAAAATGACTCCCAAATAACTCAAGAGGTCCCTTTGCTTCACCACCGCCTGAAGATGACATTGCAGACTGATATATATACCATGAGTGATATTTAAGAATTCAGTCTCATTTCTTTCTCCCCCCCCCCCCCTTTTTTTTTTTTCTTAACTGATTGACACAATTTTACATATTCTACTTCTTTTACCTCACATAATCTGATTTTTTTTGTGTTTTACCCCTTTTCTGCGAGGATTTAATGGCATTCTTTCTATACTTGTGCTATTATAGGACTTTTATTCTAATATTAGAATTACCTCAAGTTAAAAGAACTGTTTTCAATTTTCCTTAGCTTCAATATATTTTGAGTTTAACCTAAATTCTACCACCTTGCATTATAGTATGCATTTTTACACTTTGTACAACAATCCACACCAAAATATTTCAGCCGCAGAAATCCCCAAGTTTTCACTGCTTCCACCACAACAACAAAAAAAGGGAGTATTCCTTGCTTTCCACTGTACAACACCATTTACCATTAAAAAAGAACTTAAAGACCCCGAAGGTAGACACTTGATCCTATCAGGAACACTATTGGATAATGATGTTGGGAAAGCATTTTATCACGCTGATCTTGGTGTGGTCAAATGCTTTGATGGCAGAGGAGAGATCTAGGGTCTAATAGACCCCAATTTTTTCAAAAAAGAGTACCTGTCACTACCTATTGCTATCATAGGGGATATTTACATTCCCTGAGATAACAATAAAAATGATTTAAAAAAAAAATGAAAGGAACTGTTTAAAAATAAGATAAAAAAGCAAAAAAATACTAAAGGAAAAAAAAAAAAAAAGCACCCCTGTCCCCCCCTGCTCTCGCGCAAAGGCGAACGCAAGCGTCGGTCTGGCGTCAAATGTAAACAGCAATTGCACCATGCATGTGAGGTATCACTGCAAAGGTCAGATCGAGGGCAGTAATTTTAGCAGTAGACCTCCTCTGTAAATCTAAAGTGGTAACCTGCAAAGGCTTTTAAAGGCTTTTAAAAATGTATTTAGCACGTTTGTGCGTAATTTTAAAGCATGTCATGTTTGGTATCCATGTACTCGGCCTAAGATCATCTTTTTTATTTCATCAAACATTTGGGCAATATAGTGTGTTTTAGTGCATTAAAATTTAAAAAAGTGTGTTTTTTCCCAAAAAAATGCGTTTGAAAAATCGCTGCGCAAATACTGTGTGAAAAAAATGAAACGCCCACCATTTTAATCTGTAGGGCATTTGCTTTAAAAAAATATATATAATGTTTGGGGGTTCAAAGTAATTTTCTTACAAAAAAAATAATTTTTTCATGTAAACAAAAAGTGTCAGAAAGGGCTTTGTCTTCAAGTGGTTAGAAGAGTGGGTGATGTGTGACATAAGCTTCTAAATGTTGTGCATAAAATGTCAGGACAGTTCAAAACCCCCCCAAATGACCACATTTTGGAAAGTAGACACCCCAAGCTGTTTGCTGAGAGGCATGTCGAGTCCATGGAATATTTTATATTGTGACACACGTTGCGGGAAAAAGACTATTATTTTTTTTTTTTTTGCACAAATTTGTCACTAAGTGATATATTGCTCAAACATGCCATGGGAATATGTGAAATTACACCTCAAAATACATTCTGTTGCTTCTCCTGGTACAGGGATACCACATGTGAGACTTTTTGGGAGCCTAGCCGCGTACGGGACCCCGAAAACGAAGCACCGCCTTCAGGCTTTCTAAGGGTGTAAATTTTTGATTTCACTCTTCACTGCCTATCACAGTTTCGGAGGCCATGGAATGCCCAGGTGGCACAACCCCCCCCCATGACCCTATTTTGGAAAGTAGACACCCCAAGCTATTTGTTGAGAGGTATAGTGAGTATTTTGCAGACCTCACTTTGTCACAAAGTTTTGAAAAAAGAAATAAAAAAATGTGTTTTCTTGTCTTTCTTCATTTTCAAAAACAAATGAGAGCTGCAAAATACTCACCATGCCTCTCAGCAAATAGCTCGGGGTGTCTACTTTCCAAAATGGGGTCATTTGGGGGGTGTTTGTGCCATCTTGGCATTTTATGGCCTTCAAAACTGTGATAGGTAGTGAGGAGTGAAATCAAAACTTTACGCCCTTAGAAATCCTTAAGGCGGTGTTTGCTTTTCGGGGCCCCGTACGCGGCTAGGCTCCCAAAAAGTCCCACACATGTGATATCCCCGTACTCAAGAAAATCAGAAGAATGTATTTTGGGGTGCAATTCCACATATGCCCATGGCCTGTGTGAGCAATATATCATTTAGTGACAACTTTTTGTATTTTTTTTTTTGTCATTATTCAATCACTTGGGACAAAAAAAATTAATATTCAATGGGCTCAACATGCCTCTCAGCAATTTCCTTGGGGTGTCTACTTTCCAAAATGGGGTCATTTGGGGGGGGGGGGTTGTACTGCCCTGCCATTTTAGCACCTCAAGAAATGACATAGGCAGTCATAAACTAAAAGCTGTGTAAATTCCAGAAAATGTACCCTAGTTTGTAGACGCTATAACTTTTGTGCAAACCAATAAATATACGCTTATTGACATTTTTTTTTACCAAAGACTTGTGGCCGAATACATTTTGGCCTAAATGTATGACTAAAATTGAGTTTATTGGGATATTTTTTAACAACAAAAAGTAGAAAATCTCTTTTTTTTTTTCAAAATTTTCGGTCTTTTCCCGTTTATAGCACAAAAAATAAAAACCGCAGAGGTGATCAAATACCATCAAAAGAAAGCTCTATTTGTGGGAAGAAAAGGACGCAAATTTTGTTTGGGTACAGCATTACATGACCGCGCAATTAGCAGTTAAAGCGGCGCAGTGCCAAATTATAAAAAGTGCTCTGGTCAGGAAGGGGGTAAATCCTTCCGGGGCTGAAGTGGTTAATGGCATCTATGGCAAAGCATAATGCCTTTGGTAGTTCAGCCAATTCCCAGGCTTGTTGTGCAGGAACCTCTTTAAGGGCCTGTTTAAATTGGTCCTTTAGGGATTGACAGATGCCTATTGCACCGACTGCAGACTGCAGGCTGAGTAACGGCATCTGCCATGGAAAAAGTAGATCTTAAAGCGGGGTTCTGGCCGGGAAAAAAAAAATTTAAAAGTCAGCAGCTACAAACACTGTAGCTGCTGACTTTAAATGAGCACACTTTCCTGTCCTGGGTGCCCGCGATGTCGGCCGCCCGAGGCTGACCCGTCCCTCGGCTCTCGGGTCCCGGCACCGCCATCCTAAGGGAAACAGGGAGTGGAGCCTTACGGCTCCAATTAACTGGTAATTGTGCAGTCATACAACACTGTACTCAAATGAAATTTATGCATTTTTTTCCTCAGAAAAAGAGCTTTCTTTTGGTGGTATTTGATCACCACTGGGATTTTTATTTTTTTGCAACATTACAAAAAAATCCTGAAAATTTTGAAAAAAAAAAAATTGTATATATATTATTTACTTTCTGCTATAAAACATATCTAATGAAAAAAGTAAAAATCAAATTTCTTCATGAATTTAGACCAAAATGTATTTGATTACATGTCTTTAGGAAACCCCATAAGAGTAAATTGGTTTGTGTGAAAGTTATAACATCTACAAGCTATGGTATATACAGTACGAGGGTTCTTCAAACAGTTTCCGCACTTTTTCTTTAACTAGTTGCCGCCCGACGGCAGGGCGGTGCGGTTCTCGTTCTGGGACGCCGTCGCGCAGCGTGGCGATCGTTCCGTGTTGCTAAGGACACGGCGCGACCCCGATCTCTGTAAAGAGCCGCATCCACGGCTCTTTAACAATGTGATCGGCTGTGTCAATGTGATCGGCTGTAAACACGGAGATGCCATTAATCAGTGCTCCTCGCCTCACATGGAGAGTGTGTGGCGAGGAGAGCCGATCAGCGGCTACACATGTAATCAGGGCACTGATCATCATCATAATCAGTGCCCTGATTACAATAGCGACACTAGTGCCACAAAACCGTGCCAGCGATGAGTGCCCACAAGTGCCACCAATCAGTGCCCATTAGTTATGCCAGTCCGTGCTGGCTATCAGTCTGCCTATCAGTGCCGCCTATCAGTGCCCACCAGTGCCGCCTATCAGTGCCGCCTATCAGTGCCCACCAGTGCTGCCTATCAGTGCCACCTAACAGCCTATCGGTGCCCATAAGTGAGGCATATTAGTGCCTCCTCATCAGTGCCCATAAGTGCCACCTCATTGAAAGGAATTCTGGTTCTGGACGACCATCTTTGGTTAATTCAGGCAGACCACCGGGATCCTCGGATCCGTGAGAGACCACATGAGACATGGGAAACAAGCTGGAATGTGTTCATAAGATCTCTGACTTTATTGAATACAACAGTAGTACATATATCAGTAAAAATACATGTCTAAGGGTTTTTACAAACTTTACACTCAGTACTTTCTTATCAAGAGTTAGGCTGACTGACTAGATAACAAGAAATAGTTGATGACTTGCTGACACAAATTCGGCTTAACCACAATATCTCATAGGGTGTGGCTCTATGCAAACTTTTAAGCCGATTATGGCAAAACTCACACACGAAAAGTTCACTTCTACTTTATGTAAAATGGACGAGAATCTAAGATGGAGTCAATTGTTTATACATTCTATTACAATCCCCTCTTAAGTCATGAACATGACTTTCTCTCCACAGTAACATAATTAGCTTTCTTATAGTACATGCCAAGGTAGGCTTTATTAGCAGCAGCGGGGTCAGGGGTTCAGGTAGCTCTAGCAGTGATACACATTACAAGTTTGAAACATGCATCTACCTATTGCATGCAGAGGGGTTAGTCTGTGTCTCATTCCCTAAATTAAAACACCAGTCAGGGAAATGACTTCTACCCATTGTTGACTTGATATGTTGGTTAAAACAACGGGAGGAGTTCCATTTAAAAAAAGGGTGATATTTAAAAGGTACAGCCATAAGGGGAATACGGGCTTTACTAGGATGCAGTTTACTACATATCCAACATTTCACATACCCTGATTTCTGGGCATAATTATATTTATATTTCAGTAGCAACATTTTGTCTGTAAAACTATCGGTTTTAACTCCTTCATTATCTGATTGTGCATGTCTCTTGCGTCTGGTATGTGTATTATCGATGGTGTTATTGGGTGACCCACATATGGCTTTAAGGGCTCCCAAGTCCTCAGGATAATAAATACAATTAGTTATGATCCATGTTGGTAAGAACATCAAAGTCATTAAAAGAACAAGAGGCCCAAGGCCTTCCCAAAAGTCTGTGGTGCAATAAGCGAGGTCATCTTGTTCAGAGACCCTTTCACCTGCTTCACTCACTGTTCAAGGATTTGTATCACCTGCTTCACCTCTCTGTGCTTTAACTTGCTTCTTAGGTGTTTGGTTCACATTCTTCACACGAATGGCATGGATCCAAGCCTGTTGTGCCTGTACCAGAATGGCTGTTCGGGTAACCGCGATCACTGTAGTCAGGGGTCCAAATGGGTACTCTTGCTTCTTGGTACGATTCAGTTGCCTGGACCACTAAGACGTTTCCCACCTGGAGAGGATGAGTAGGTTTCTGTGAAGAAAAAGGAGAGGTGCGAGCGACATATTTTTCAACTCTATCTAAAGTTTCAATCACATTAACATACTCCTTCTGTATGAGATCAAGATCCCTTCTAACATTAATGGCTGTCTAGCCCATGGGGTGGGGAAGGGTCTGCCCATCAGGACCTCGAAAGGGTAGCAACTCGTGGTTTTAGAGGGAGTCGTTCTTTCCTCTGCGAGGACTGCAGGAAGTACCTTTTTCCATCCTTTGAAAGTTCCCCCTGTGGTTTTCCTGATTTTATCTTTAAGTGTCCTATTCATTCTTTTACTATCCCTGAACTCTGGGGGTGGTCTGGGATGTGAAACTTCCAATCAATCTTGAGTGTTTTCACTAAATCTTGACACACTTTGGCTATGAAGGCAGGACCATTGACTTCATTTAAAGTGGGCAGCCCCATCTTGGGATTATTTCCTGTGTAAGGATTCCGACTACTGTTTGTGCATCTTGCAACATATGATTTTACTAATAAGGGAAGACTGGGGATGAAAAAATCTTTATTCAATAACCCACATGTAACCTGCCAGCCTGTGCCCTACCCCATATATAGATAAATAGGGGTGTACTAGCTACGGGTATGCATGGTCTCCCCACTTGGCAGATGAGCCCTGATTCAAGGCTTTTCTGCACTCCTTCAATGTTCCATTTCCTAACAGGATGGACACATTGCGAGTAGTATGTAGTGCGGTTGCATGACCCGGGGTTAATGAAGTAGCCATCTCCACAACCATCGCACAGGAAGCTAAAGCTAGGAGACACGCCGGCATGCCCAGTACCGGCATAGGCACAACCCTTGAAAAAAAAAAATTTAATAGGGCAGAGTTTGCCCCCATGCTCCTGCGCTAGGACTCCCGTCATGGTTTTACAGTTGTCCCTGGTAAATAAGTGAAACATCTTGCCATATTCAGGTAATCCAAGACCAGGAGCTTTGACTATTGCAGTTTTAGGATATACAGCTTTACACATTTCATCATTCCATTTTACAATCTGGCATATCGAGATTTGTGGCTTGTCTCAGGCGTTTATCATAGTAGGAACAATCAGATATCCATTGGCAGCAGTAACCAATTATACCAAGTAAAGACAGCATATCTTTCTTAATAAGTTGGCAGGCAGACCCACTAGAGACGTAGCTCTCTTGTGACTGATTTTCCTCTCTCCTTTAGTGAGCACAAAACCAAGGTATTGAACAGTTTCCTGACACCATTGTAGCTTTTTCCTAGACACCTTGTGACCATTATCTGCTAACCAATGTAACAGATCTAAACCATCCTCTTTGCATTCAACCTTGCTTGGACTACACAACAATAAATCAATATATTGGAGCAGGACAGAACCATGGCGGGGAGTCCAGGAACGCAAAGTTGCCTGGAGGGCCACTGAGTAGACTACAGGGGAGTCCACATAACCCTGGGGCATTCTACACCATGTCATCTGGCGGTTTCTAAAACAAAATGACACAGACAACTAGTTAAGGTACACAAGGAGTCTAGGACAGGAAGGACCCCTATGGGTATTAACTGAGGAGAATACAGTATGCCCACACATATAACGAAAGTGAGGGCCCTTGGAACAGCCAAGAGCTGGCAACACCCCACACAATCTTCCTGCACAACTCTTCTCCAGACTCACCCAAAACCATACAAGGCCAGACCTATATTAACAAATAGCCATGTAAAAACAGACAAACAGGAAATTCTAGGAGTAAATAATTGCATGGTGACACTGGGCAGGAAACAGTGCTTGAAATACACTTGGGGACACACAGGTGTACTGCTAGGGACATTAACATACCTTAGCCTCTGGAGCTTGAACAGCCAGGCATGGCTGGTCGTGTAACTAATTACAGTAACAGCAAAGGGTTAGGCAGCCTTGTATACAAAAGTAACATCAGTCCTTTACCCTTTAAAGCCTTGGAACTGCAAGTAACAGCATGGCTGATCTTTGGGAATAGGAAACAGCTATGTAACACCTAAAACATTTACATGTGAAACCTGACAAACCAGGAAAAAAGAAAACCATTCTTGTATAAAGTTGTCTATGGAAGCTGTGATTTCCTTTTGTTCTAAAAGCAATGAAACCCAATTATCGAATCTGAGGGATAAAACACTGATAAAATTTAGTGATATACATTCCATTTTTCGCCTAGAAACAAAATAAACCACTGGTTACATACCTGTAACAAGAACATTAGCATATGAAAACACAAACATACCTTACATTCCATAAAGAAAGTCTTTCCGATTTGTTTTACCAGTGCACTTTTTCTAATATAAAAAAAAAGAACGTCAAACTAATTTTTACCACGTGGATTTTATGTATGGTATACCTTTATTATATATATATATATAAAAAAAAACTATTGTTCACCATGGTTAAAAAAAATGAGCAGCTCAAAATACAAACATTTTTATAAGTTCCCATCTCTACAAGAAAGTGATACTTCACCATAACACATTGGAAAACTCTTCAAAACTGTTTCTTCTATGAGAACAAAGATTACAGTTTAACCACTTGCCGACCGCCTAACGTATATATACGTCGGCAGAATGGCACGGGCAGGCAGAATCACGTACCTGTACGTGATCTGCCTCCCGCGGGCGGGGGGTCCGATCGGACCCCCCCCCGGTGCCAGCGGCGGTCGGCATCTGACTGGGAGCGTCGGGAGGCGAGGGGGAGACCATCCGATCGTGGCCCCCCCCTCGCGATCGCTCCCAGCCAATGGGAATCCTCCTCTGCCTGTGTGTAGTTTCACACAGGCAGAGGATGTGATGTCATCTCTCCTCGGTCTGGCAGTTTCCGTTCCAGCGCCGAGGAGAGAAGACATGTAAGTGCACACAACACAAACACACACAGTAGAACATGCCAGGCATACTTTACACCCCCGATCCCCCCCCGATCGCCCCCCGACCCCCCCCCCCAATCACCCCCCCCCCCGTCACAAACTGACATTAGCAGTATTTTTTTTTTTTTCTGATTACTGCATAGTGTCAGTTTGTGACAGTTACAGTGTTAGGGCAGTGAGTATTACCCCCCTTTAGGTCTAGGATACCCCCCTAACCCCCCCTAATAAAGTTTTAACCCCTTGATCACCCCCTGTCACCAGTGTCACTAAGCGATCATTTTTCTGATCGCTGTATTAGTGTCGCTGGTGACGCTAGTTAGGGACGTAAATATTTAGGTTCGCCGTCAGCGTTTTATAGCGACAGGGACCCCCATATACTATCTAATAAAGGTTTTAACCCCTTGATTGCCCCCTAGTTAACCCTTTCACCACTGATCACCGTATAACTGTTACGGGTGACGCTGGTTAGTTCGTTTATTTTTTATAGTGTCAGGGCACCCGCCGTTTATTACCGAATAAAGGTTTAGCCCCCTGATCGCCCGGCGGTGATATGCGTCGCCCCAGGCAGCGTCAGATTAGCGCCAGTACCGCTAACACCCACGCACGCAGCATACGCCTCCCTTAGTGGTATAGTATCTGTACGGATCAATATCTGATCCAATCAGATCTATACTAGCGTCCCCAGCAGTTTAGGGTTCCCGAAAACGCAGTGTTAGCGGGATCAGCCCAGATACCCGCTAGCACCTGCGTTTTGCCCCTCCGCCCGGCCCAGCCCAGCCCACCCAAGTGCAGTATCGATCGATCACTGTCACTTACAAAACACTAAACGCATAACTGCAGCGTTCGCAGAGTCAGGCCTGATCCCTGCGATCGCTAACAGTTTTTTTGGTAGCGTTTTGGTGAACTGGCAAGCGCCAGCCCCAGGCAGCGTCAGGTTAGCGCCAGTACCGCTAACACCCACGCACGCAGCATACGCCTCCCTTAGTGGTATAGTATCTGATCGGATCAATATCTGATCCGATCAGATCTATACTAGCGTCCCCAGCAGTTTAGGGTTCCCACAAACGCAGTGTTAGCGGGATCAGCCCAGATACCTGCTAGCACCTGCGTTTTGCCCCTCCGCCCGGCCCAGCCCAGCCCACCCAAGTGCAGTATCGATCGATCACTGACACTTACAAAACACTAAACGCATAACTGCAGCGTTCGCAGAGTCAGGCCTGATCCTTGCGATCGCTAACAGTTTTTTTGGTAGCGTTTTGGTGAACTGGCAAGCACCAGCGGCCTAGTACACCCCGGTCCTAGTCAAACCAGCACTGCAGTAACACTTGGTGACGTGGCGAGTCCCGTAAGTGCAGTTCAAGCTGGTGAGGTGACAAGCACAAGTAGTGTTGCGCTGCCACCAAGAAGACAAACACAGGCCCGTCATGCCCATAGTGCCCTTCCTGCTGCATTCGCCAATCCTAATTGGGAACCCACCGCTTCTGCAGCACCCGTACTTCCCCCATTCACATCCCCAACCAAATGCAGTCGGCTGCATGAGAGGCATTTTTATGTCCTCCCGAGTACCCCTACCCAACGAACCCCCCCAAAAAAGATGTCGTGTCTGCAGCAAGCGCGGATATAGGCGTGACACCCGCTATTATTGTCCCTCCTGTCCTGACAATCCTGGTCTTTGCATTGGTGAATATTTTGAACGCTACCATACACTAGTTGAGTATTAGCGTAGGGTACAGCATTGCACAGACTAGGCACACTTTCACAGGGTCTCCCAAGATGCCATCGCATTTTGAGAGACCCGAACCTGGAACCGGTTACAGTTATAAAAGTTAGTTACAAAAAAAAGTGTAAAAAAAAAAAAAAAAAACACATACAAAAATATAAAATAAAAAAAAAAGTTGTCGTTTTGTTCTTTCTCTCTCTATTCTCTCTCTCTATTGTTCTGTTCTTTTTTACTGTATTCTATTCTGCAATGTTTTATTGTTATTATGTTTTATCATGTTTGCTTTTCAGGTATGCAATTTTTTATACTTTACCGTTTACTGTGCTTTATTGTTAACCATTTTTTTGTCTTCAGGTACGCCATTCACGACTTTGAGTGGTTATACCAGAATGATGCCTGCAGGTTTAGGTATCATCTTGGTATCATTCTTTTCAGCCAGCGGTCGGCTTTCATGTAAAAGCAATCCTAGCGGCTAATTAGCCTCTAGACTGCTTTTACAAGCCGTGGGAGGGAATGCCCCTCCCCCCCAACGTCTTCCGTGTTTTTCTCTGGCTCTCCTGTCTCAACAGGGAACCTGAAAATGCAGCCGGTGATTCGGCCAGCTGACCATAGAGCTGATCAGAGACCAGAATGGCTCCAATCATCTCTATGGCCTAAGAAACCGGAAGCTACGAGCATTTTATGACTTAGATTTCGCCGGATGTAAACAGCGCCATTGGGAAATTGGGAAAGCATTTTATCACACCGATCTTGGTGTGGTCAGATGCTTTGAGGGCAGAGGAGAAATTTAGGGTCTAATAGACCCCAATTTTTGCAAAAAAGAGTACCTGACACTACCTATTTCTATGATAGGGGATATTTACATTCCCTGAGATAACAATAAAAATGATTTTAAAAAAAAAAAAAAAATGAAAGGAACAGTTTAAAAATAAGATAAAAAAATAATAATAATAAAGAAAAAAAAAAAAAAAAAAAAAAAAAAAAGCACCCCTGTCCCCCCTGCTCTTGCGCTAAGGCGAACGCAAGCGTCGGTCTGGCGTCAAATGTAAACAGCAATTGCACCATGCATGTGAGGTATCGCCGCGAAGGTCAGATCGAGGGCAGTAAGTTTAGCAGTAGACCTCCTCTGTAAATCTAAAGTGGTAACCTGTAAAGGCTTTTAAAGGCTTTTAAAAATGTATTTAGTTTGTCGCCACTGCACGTTTGTGCGCAATTTTAAAGCATGTCATGTTTGGTATCCATGTACTCGGCCTAAGATCATCTTTTTTATTTCATCAAACATTTGGGCAATATAATGTGTTTTAGTGCATTAAAATGTAAAAAAGTGTGTTTTTTCCCCAAAAAATGCGTTTGAAAAATCGCTGCGCAAATACTGTGTGAAAAAAAAAAAATGAAACACCCACCATTTTAATCTGTAGGGCATTTGCTTTAAAAAAAATATATAATGTTTGGGGGTTCAAAGTAATTTTCTTGCAAAAAAAAATTATTTTTTTATGTAAACAATAAGTGTCAGAAAGGGCTTTGTCTTCAAGTGGTTAGAAGAGTGGGTGATGTGTGACATAAGCTTCTAGATGTTGTGCATAAAATGCCAGGACAGTTCAAAACCCCCCCAAATGACCCCATTTTGGAAAGTAGACACCCCAAGCTATTTGCTGAGAGGCATGTCGAGTCCATGGAATAATTTATATTGTGACACAAGTTGCGGGAAAGAGACAATTTTTTATTTATTTTATTTATTTTTTGCGCAAAGTTGTCACTAAATGATATATTGCTCAAACATGCCATGGGGATTTGTGAAATTACACCCCAAAATACATTCTGCTGCTTCTCCTGAGTATGGGGATACCACATGTGTGAGACTTTTTGGGAGCCTAGCCGCGTACGGGACCCCGAAAACGAAGCACCGCCTTCAGGCTTTCTAAGGGCGTAAATTTTTGATTTCACTCTTCACTGCCTATCACAGTTTCGGAGGCCATGGAATGCCCAGGTGGCAAAAAACCCCCCCAAATGACCCCATTTTGGAAAGTAGACACCCCAAGCTATTTGATGAGAGGTATAGTGAGTATTTTGCAGACCTCACTTTTTGCCACAAAGTTTTGAAAATTGAAAAAAGAAAAAAAAAAAAATTTTTTTTCTCGTCTTTCTTTATTTTCAAAAACAAATGAGAGCTGCTAAATACTCACCATGCCTCTCAGCAAATAGCTTGGGGTGTCTACTTTCCAAAATGGGGTCATTTGGGGGGGGGGGGTTGTGCCACCTGGGCATTCCATGGCCTCCGAAACTGTGATAGGCAGTGAGGAGTAAAATCAAAAATGTACGCCCTTAGAAATCCTGAAGGCAGTGATTGGTTTTCGGGGTCCCGTACGCGGCTAGGCTCCCAAAAAGTCCCACACATGTGGTATCCCCATACTCCGGAGAAGCAGCTAAATGTATTTTGGGGTGCAATTCCACATATGCCCATGGCCTGTGTGAGCAATATATCATTTAGTGACAACTTTTTGTAATTTTTTTTTTTTTTTTTGTCATTATTCAATCACTTGGGACAAAAAAAATGAATATTCAATGGGCTCAACATGCCTCTCAGCAAATTCCTTGGGGTGTCTACTTTCCAAAATGGGGTCATTTGTGGGGGTTTTGTACTGCCCTGCCATTTTAGCACCTCAAGAAACGACATAGGCAGTCATAAATTAAAGGCTGTGTAAATTCCAGAAAATGTACCCTAGTTTGTAGACGCTATAACTTTTGCGCAAACCAATAAATATACACTTATTGACATTTTTTTTTACCAAAGACATGTGGCCGAATACATTTTGGCCTAAATGTATGACTAAAATTGAGTTTATTGGATTTTTTTTAGAACAAAAAGTAGAAAATATCATTTTTTTTCAAAATTTTCGGTATTTTTCCGTGTATAGCGCAGAAAATAAAAACGGCAGAGGTGATCAAATACTATCAAAAGAAAGCTCTATTTGTGGGAAGAAAAGGACGCAAATTTCGTTTGGGTACAGCATTGCATGACCGCGCAATTAGCAGTTAAAGCGACGCAGTGCCGAATTGTAAAACGTGCTCTGGTCAGGAAGGGGGTAAAACCTTCCGGGGCTGAAGTGGTTAACACACATATTTGTACGTTACTAAGGGGTAATTTTACTCTTTACAGTTCACTCAATTTGCATGACACTACAGCTGTTTACACACACACACACACACACACACACACACACACACACACACACACACACAGACAGACACAAGCAATGCAATTTAGCCTGTGTGCTCACAGTTTTTAGATTCACTTTGCTTTTAGAATAAGCAAACAATATTTTACGTTTTCTTTTCCATATTAAATTTATCACAGTGCAAAATGACTACACATTGCACACAATTTTACAATTTTTACCCAAGTTATATAGATCAAATTGTTCACGATTTTAATTAAGAAATAAAAAAAAAGTCTTGTAATTGTACTTGTGGCAAGGTTACATCACTTTAAAACATACATAACAAACACAAAACAAATCATGCAACCAATATTCAGTCTGTGTTATCAACTGTTTTGTTGATACAGCGCTTTAGGCATATACAACCAACACGGCATGACATAATCCATGGATCTCACACACCTCTACACAACAAACATAACTCTCACACTTAGCCAACTGCAACCTGTAGACAAAAATATTAGCACATTTCTCTACTAAAACTGCACTTTCCATGCCCATCTATACATTATTTTGTGTATGGTGGAGGGTTGAATAGGAGGGGAGGGGCAATTGGGTCAGATCTCTTCTTATCTGCCTCATCCTTTTGTTTCTTACTATTTCTCTGAAACCAATGAGGGGCATATTTTAACCTGTTCTCTCCCTCTTTTCTCATGTATTCCATGCCCCACTGAGTAGGACACGGAATACCACGGCAAGGCTTTTCTTGTTCTCCCAGACATAATCCCTACACCATATCTATGAAATTCATCATTATCTCCTTCTCCACGGAATGGGTCACTACTGTGCATACTTTCTGTCCACCCAGCCAAGTTAGATACCCAGGGGTAATAAACTCATAATTAGTTTCACATACTCTATAGCTACATAATCTTTACACTTCTCCCCAGGGTTTGGAGGAGGTGGGAGATCCATCCCTGCAACTGACCCATTATCACAATTACAGTGAAAGAAAGACTGCCCTACCTTGCAGTTTCAGTTCACACCATAAATCATCTTCTACTCTTCTGAGATAGATAAGAAAAGACAGAGATATGGGCCCCGGTGGTAGTTGCCTTATTAACACCAACACCTTTTCTCCTTCCCAAAAAGAGTGTAGTACTAAATTTTTTTAAAGTCCTCCAGAGGACAGGTCTACCAAAGACCTCTTTGATTTGAAAAATCCTTCAAAAAGGACAGGTCTACCAAAGACCTCTTTAATTTGCACAGTCCTTCCAAAGGACAGGTCTACCAAAGACCGTTTTAACACTTATAAGGCATGGTCCGTCTCCTTTCTAATAAAATTTAAGGGACTAAAGTTTTATTAGAGCCGAGGCAAGGAAACAATTCGTCAAAATAAGACAAAATGTACTTACTTGCCCCAGGTGATTACTTTATCCCTGACCGAGCCCCCATTTTGAAAGGAATTCTGGTTCTGGGCGACCATCCTTGGTTAATTCAGGCAGACCACCGGGATCCTCAGATCCGTGAGAGACCACATGAGACACGTGAAACAAGCTGGAGTGTATTCATAAGATCTCTGACTTTATTGAATACAACAGTAGTATATATACACATCAGTAAAAATAAATGTCTAAGGGTTTTTACAAACATTACACTCAGTGCCTTCTTATCAAGAGTTAGGCTGCTTGACTAGATAACAAGAAATAGTTGGATGACTTGCTGACACAAAATCGGCTTAACTACAATATCTCATAGGGTATGGTTCTATGCAACCTTTTAAGCCGATTATGGCAAAACACACGAAAAGTTCACTTCTACTTTATGTAAAATGGAAGAGAATCTAAGATGGAGTCAGTTGTTTATACATTCTATTACACTCATCAGTGCCCACCGGTTCAGCCTGTCAGTGCTGTCTCATCAGCGCACATCAGTAAAAGAGAAAAATTACTTAATTACAAAATTTACTGACAGAAACAAAGGAAACATTTATTTTTTTCACATTTTTTGGTCTTTCTTTTTTTTTTTTAGTAAAAAAAAAAAAACCCAGCAGTGATTAAATACCACCAAGAGAAATCTCTATTTGTGTGAAGAAAATGATAAAAATATAAACTGGGTACAGTGTAGCATGACCGCGCAATTGTCATTCAAAGTGCGACAGCGCTGAAAGCTGAAAAATGGCCTGGGCAGGAAGGGGGTGTAAGTGCCTGGTAGGCAAGTGGTTAAAGTGGAGTTCCACCCACTTTTACAACTCTTCAGCACCCCTCACTAAACTGTGCACTGTAAACGAATTGGATATTTTAAAAAAATTTTTCTCAGCACTTACTGTAGATCTGCTGTATTCATTTTTCACTTCCTCCTCCCTGGCCGCGGCCCATCGCATCATTTCCTGTTTGCAATGCCTTCTGGGAAGGGGCGGCAACTTCCTCTGACACTGCCGTTGCTATGGAAACCTGACCTGAAACCTATTACACTGCTTGTGCTGCACTGAGCATGTGCGAGATCTGCAAGGATGAGATCCAGGAAGAAATACAGTCTGGCTTCAGATGGCCACACTTAAGATGGCCACGGCCTGCTGTAAGTTTATAAAATAACAAACTACTGCTATAAACTAACAAAACAGACCTTAGTTTACAGACTAACTTTACTAGAATACATGTATTATAGGGGTATTTTTATTTAAAAAGAATAATTTCGTCCGGAACACCACTTTAACTCTCTTTATTAGGAATATGAAAAACAAAATTACATCACTTTTCGACATAGTCACCTTCCTTTGCAATGTATTTTTCCCAACTTTTTAATGCCATCAGCCAAACTCCTCCCGCCCTTTCCAACAAAAATATAAAAGTGAGGAAATTTTTTGAAGGCCCCTTGTATATTGGATTTATTTATTTTTTATACTACTAATGGAGGTGATCAGCAACTTATAATGGTACTGCTATAGTGTGGCTGACAAACAGACACTAACTGGCACTGACATCACCAGTGACATTATTACAGTGATCAGTGATAATACTATACACTGTCAATGTACTAATGACACTGGCTGGAAAGGGGTTAACTTCTAGGGCGATCAAGGGGTTAAATGTGTGCATGACCAGTGACCACACTACAGTTTTTTTTTTTTTTTTTAAACGTGCTGACAGCTCTGGTCGGGTGCCGCTGTACTAAACATGTGAGGTTAGTTCAGCGATCTCCCCCCCACTGAGCTATTGTGTTCTGACACGGGGACACCCCCCGCCAAAACACTCCGATCAGCACTCTCTGCCACTGGATGCTGGTTTTCCAGCATGCACGTCTGACAGAAGCCAGCCAGGCCCACATACACGGGCAGAATGTCTGCGGGTATTTTTTGTATCGGCAAATGTCTCCCGACATTCTGCCCGTGTGTACGAGGCTTAACAATGTGTAATGCGTGTACTGTGTGTTGCTTTTACTAGGCAATGTGCCGGGAGAATAATAAAAAAAAAAGCCACATTACTGCTGTCTGTAGCGAGCCCTGTCTTGTTTACATACACATGGCACTCTGTCATTCGCTCGTCCGATCGGTGGGTTTCTAGCCTTAAAATTATTGTCCGTCACCCGCTGATCAGCTTGTGCTGTAGCGAATGGCAGCACAGCCTGTGTGTGCGCTCACGCACCCCTCCCCCTCCCCGTAAATGCCAAATCATGTACATGTACGTGATTTGGCACAGCGGGGCCGCCCTGCCGCATTATAAGTGCGGTGGGTGGTTCTGAAGTGGTTATGCAAGTCATACCAGATACAGAATACAAAGAAACGCACACCGTGTACCAAACATCCATTTATTTTCATCCAAATACAAGAGGGTGGTTCGGGGCTTCTGCTCATAATTATTTTTAAAAATTGAACTGTCCACAAGAAAATAAATAGAACGGTCATGATTGGGGATGCCGGAGTGACTCCACGAGAACTAAAAAAAATAAAACTTCCAATACTGAAGTCTGCCTGCTGCCCAACTGATGCGCCAGGTCAACGGTAAAAGATCATGGAAACCATAATTAGAAATGGTAGGAATTTCATCTCCTGTAAATTAATTTAAAAAAGTTTGGTCGTGAAATAAATAGCTCCTCCCACTGTAGGAAGCTGAACCCCAGAGGTGTTTTGGTTGGTAGTCGCAGAGATAGTTTTTTTTTTTTATCACTCGTCGTTTCTAAGAACACAAACACAAGACGCTGCTGCTGCTGGCATCACACAGTCTCAGCCCCGACGGATTCTCCTACATCGGTCTGTCATCGCCGGAGTCTCAGATGAGGGAACTGACTAGCGCCGGGGGCAATGGGCGCTGGCAGGGAATGTCTATATAGTTCATTATACATCAGACCCCCATAGGGGGAGAAGAGATGACGAAGCTGCAGGCGGGTTGGAAACCAGCGTGCTCTTCTCTGTAGTGACCCCGTGTCCATAGACGCAGGAATGTGGTCGGAAGAATCCCTCCAGCAGGTCCAGGGAACCCGAGAGCCAGAGATCACTGTTGAAATAGTGCCGGAAGAGCTTCTGGACAGCCTCCGAGAATGGAGTCTTCCAAGTCCGGGCGAGGTTTCTTCTGAAATAACGAGGGAAGGTTCCGGATGTGAACGGCTTTCCGAAATTGCTCTCCAAGAGGTTTCTAAAATGAGAAGAGGAATGCTGTTACACAAGGGGACGTGAACCGTGGGGGTGGAGACAGCCATTCACCAATCAGAAACACAATGGGTGGAGATATCAATTAAGAGAAGTTTATGAACGTAGAATTCCAGCCTGAAATTAGTCTTAAAAATGTTCCATCCTAACACCTATGCTAGCCAACCTATGTAAGAAGGATGTATTGTATTATACTTACCTATTTTAAGCCAGCTCTGGTCACGTGATCCGACTCCCCTGTGTCAGCTGCAGGGGAGAGAGGAGAAGGCGCCAACGACAGCTAGACATGGAAACCTATGGGTGATTACACTGCTCCTGGAATTATTTGCCATTATTGGGCGCTCTGTTCTCTCCCCTGCAGCTTTCACATCACGTTACTGGACTGGAGCAGGCTGAAAATAGTATATACATCACAGCACCCTGCCTGAGGTATATGAAAGAACACATGCCCGGTAACCCTTTAGACATGTGCAATTCGTTTAGTTACGAATTTATGCAAGTATTCAAAATTTTGAAAATTCGAAAATCCAAAAATAAGAATGAAAACCCGAAAATTCTAAAAACCGAAAATCTTAACAAATAACTTATTATTAAATATTAAATTATAGGTATTGGGATTTCCTTTCAAACTTGGCTGTTAGTGAACGCAACGAATACAAGTTACGAATTATCCAAAATAATTAATGCCGTATCTAAACAAACGGAATGGAACAAAATAATAAATAATATGTTTTTATTATTATTTTGTTACATTCCATTTGTTTAGATACGGCATTAGTTATTATGGATAATATGTATCTAAACGAATGGAACGTAACAAATTAATAACAACAAAAAAGTATTTTTTATTAATATTTTGTTCGGCTACATTTGTTTAGATGCGGCATTTGTTATTTCGGATAATTTGTAACTTCAGATAAATTCGTATTTGTTACGTTTAACAACAGCCAAAATTGAAAGGAAATTCCAATACCATATTTAAGAGTTAGTGATAGTTTAACCCTTTCATGACTAAGCCTATTTTTGAAATTTGGTGTTTACAAGTTAAAATCCATATTTTTTGCTAGAAAATTACTTAGAACCCCCAAACATTATATATATTTTTTTAGCAGAGAATCTAGAGAATAAAATGGAGATTGTTGCAATATTTTATATCACACGGTATTTGTGCAGTGGTGTTTTAAACGCAAATTTTTGGAAAAGGGACATTTCCACGAATTTTAAAAAATCCAAACAGTAAAGTTACCCCAATTTTTTTTGTATAATGTGAAAGATGTTATGCCGAGTAAATAGATACCAAACATGTCAGGCTTTATAATTACACGCACTCGTGGAATGGCGACAAACTATGGTAGCTATGAATTTCCATAGGCAACGCTTTAAATTTTTTTTTTTACGGTTACCAGGTTAGAGTTACAGAGGAGTTCTAGGGCTAGAATTATTGCTCTCGCTCTGACGATCGCGGCGATACCTCACATGTGTTATTTGAACACCGTTTACATATGCGTGCGCAACTTCCGTATGCGTTTTCTTCGCTGCGCGAGCTCGCGGGGAAGGGGGCTCTTTAAAAAAATTTTTTTTTTTTTTTTATATTTATTTTTATACTTAAAAATCGTGTTTAAAAAAAAAAAAAAATGTTTTTTTTTTACTTTTATTGCTGTCACAAGGAATGTAAACATCCCTTGTGACAGTAATAGGTGGTGACAGGTACTCTTTATGGAGAGATCGGGGGTCTAAAAGACCCCCCATCCCTCCTTTACACTTCAAAGTATTCAGATCGCCGAAAACGGCGATTCTGAACACTGTATATTTTTTAAAATTCGGCGCCATTGGCAGCCGAGTAAACGGGAAGTGACGTCATGACGTCGCTTCCGCGTTTACATTGAGAAGGCTGGAACGAAGCCGCCCACAGCTTCGTTCCAGCCCGCCCACAGCTTCGTTCCAGCCCGCCCCCAGACGCCGGAGTCAGACGATTGGACACCGGGCCGCCCGATCGCACGGGAGGCCCGGTAAGAGCGGCGGGAGATGTCCCCTCCCGCTCCTCCGGTATAACAGCCGAGCGGCTTTTAGCCGCATCGGTTGTTATATACGGGTAGCTGATCGCCCGCTCTGAACAACGGTACCGGGATGATGCCTGCAGCTGCGGGCATCATCCCGGTATAACCCCCGAAAGCCGAGTATGCAGATGTGCGTACGGTCGGCGGGAAGGGGTTAAGTTAATTTTTTCGAATTTTTGGATTTTTGAATTTCCGAAAAAAAAAGAAAAACGAACAAATTTTTCGGCAGTGCACGTCTAGTGTGCAACCCTGCTAGACACTGGGTCCTGCAGACTGTAGCTGTGCATTATATATGCACATAATGCTAAAGAACAACAGTACAGGCACGGTGTTAGTTCACTTTTACATTTCTTTCTGTAAAGCTGAACTAACCCTTAAAAGCGGAGTTCCACCCATTTTTTTTAACCTGCAAGCATTCCCATGCCCATCCGCAATGCTATTGTAATTTTTTTATACCTTTTTTATGTTTATTTCTTGCAGCCCTTCTGGTCTGGCCGCCTAGGCGATTACGTCACAAGGCGATTCCCACTGACTGCTGGAATATTAGAGCCAGCTATCCCAGGTAATCACCTATTGCTGTAATCGGCACCGTGCAGTGACATTACTGGCGCAGGCGTGAGGTCAAGAGGTGCATGCTGGGTAGCCAGCTGCACGGAAATCCTGGAAATCAAAGACTAGAGAGCTTCAGATGCCCACAACCACAATGGACCCTGCCTGCTTCCGAGATCAGGTAGGATTTAAACAATTTAAAACAAACAAGAAGGAAAATGTTACTCACTGTATCGAAATGTCAACGTAAAAGGAGGAACAATGGGGAACATTAAAAAAAAAAAAAAAAAAAAAAAAAAAAAAAAAGATTTGGGGACTGGAACTCCACTTTAAGCTTATACAAAAGGTATCCCATATTCCTACTGTTGTGGAAGAGCTGCACAGAAAAGAGAGAAGAGCTGGGATTTCAATTTCCCAGACTGCTGGACCGGCTAACAGGTGCCCTGACAGCTCAGAATCTCCGGAAATAAGTAAAGCAATGACCAGGGAGGAGCGGGATGGATGGAGAGGGTGTAAAATGTTAGTTCACCTTTACATTTTTTCTGTATAGGTGATCTAACCTTTTAAAGCTTATACAAAAAGGTATCCCATATTCCCACCCCAGAACCTTCCTCATCTCTGCTTACCCCTATGCACCCAGAGATGAGCCGGCGGAATTGATCTTTCCTCTTCTTCTCTGAAGCTTTCTGTCCCGGGGACAGAAGTTTGGTATCAAACTGCTGCAAGGAGTCCAGTTGAACCTCTGGGACTTGTTCCATCACCAGCCGCAGCTCTGGGAACCGTGGACGCTAGTAAAAAAAAGAAAGTCTGAGTAAGCAATTACATATCACATCTAATAATTATATCTATACAGTAGAACCTCGGATTACGAGTATAATTCGTTCCAGAAGCAAGCTTGTAATCCAAAGCACTCGTATATCAAAGCATGTTTTCCCCATAGGAATCAATGGAAACTCAGATAATTCGTTCCAGTGGCACTGCTAGTTTATGCAGTACTGCATGTGGCCAGAGGTGGGGGGGGGCCGGAGACGCTCGGATCCTCTCTCGGGAACCGAATGTCTCCGAGCTTCTCTGATGCCCCCACACCTCTGGCCACATGCAGTACTGCACACCCCAGAGGCTTGAATCCTGCTCGTCTTGCGAGACAACACTCGCAAATTGAGTCAGTATTTAAAAAAAAAAACAGCACGTATTGCAAAACGCTTGAAAACCCTCGTTACTCGCAATCCAAGATTTCGGAGTCACTGTGATTCTTACCAGAGCTTCATACACCTGGAACGCCAGGTTACCCAGGGAGTGATTACAGGCTTCGTGCTGGCCGTGTGTCTGAAGACCGTGCAGAATATTTGTAAAGAAACAAAGAGCGGCTTCTGAGGGCAGAGAACCGGAAATCACCTACAGGAGACAGTGATCAACGTCAGCAACACATACCGTACTATGCAGCTAAGAGGAGCAAGAAGATGGATATAGAGAAGAGGAAGAAAAGCACACAAAAGAGGAAGAAGAAAAGGATGGGAGATGGAGACCACAATATCTTTATAATGAGTATGATAGAAAGGAGGAACCCCAGAGTCACACTAAAGACTCGGTCGTACACACAATAAAGCCTCATACACAGGATCGGACTTTATACAAACTTTCCCATGGATTTCTGTACAAAGGGCGTTGGCCGTGAACTTGTTAAGCGTACACACGGCAGGACTTAAGGCAACAAACACAAACGTAGTGACGTTTCAACATACTGACGACACTTCAAAAGAGGACGTTCAATTCTCCGGCGCCACCCTTTGGTCAACTTCTGTATTGTTGTGTGATCTTTTGCATTGGTTCTGAGCATGCGTGTTTGTACTAAAGTCTGATGGTTTTGTGTACACACGATCGGACTTGCCGACGTCAGACTTTTGTTGCCACCAAGTTTGTCTGTTCGCACAGCCAACATTTGTCCGATGAATACCGAAAAAGTTTGTCCGGTGGAGCGTACACACCGTCGGATGTTGCCTTAAAACAGCTAATTTGCATGTTTGTTGTGAAAAAGTCCGATCGTGTGTATGGGCCTTTAGACTATCGGGCGAACATTTTCGTCCAAAGAATTTTCGTACGGTTTTCGTACACAACTTTCGACAGCCGATTCCAAATTTCTGGACAAAAATTCCCGAAGGGACAACGAACGATCTTCGTTTAACGTATAACATTTTCGTACACCCAATTTTCTGATAGTGTGTACCCCACTTAAGGGACCATTCAAACGTTGTTGGGGGGAGGTGCTGAGCCACATTTTTTCATCACCCTCAGTCGCCGCCCCAACCCCCCCGCCCCAGTATAAGCTGTAAGTAAAAAAAAAACACAACAGCTGGGGTGTACCCATGCCGTGGCCATGATGCTCTGTTTTGAGGACATGGCAGGAATTATAACCCTTGTCACATTTGGTGGGTACCACAGTCTGCTGAATACCACCCATGCAAGTAAATGGAGCTACGTTGCAACTGCCCCATAATTGAGTGCAATGCATGTGGTTGTGTCGCCGCGGCATTTACAAGGTTGAAACAAGCGGTGAGGGTAAGTGGTAATCCTTGCAGCAGATAAAAAAAAAAAAAAGAGCCCTTAAAGTGATTGCAAATGTAAGAATGCAGCCAATGAGGAGAGAAATGGGGCAGGGGCAGGCCGCGGCTCCTTGTATAAATGGACATAGGGAGCTGTTGCTTGGCTTGGGTGCCCTCATAGCAAGCTGCTTGCTGTGGGGGGCACTTAACAGGAGGGAGGGGCCAGGAGAGCCAAAGAGGGACCAGAGAAGAGGAGGATCGGGGCTGCTCTGTGCAAAACCAACTGCACAGGGCAGTTAAGTATAACAGGTTTGTTATTTTTAACTACATTTGGAAGAGAAGAGCGTGTCAGAGTCCAGTAAATAAGCCGCAACTTGGGAACAAGTCTCAAGGATCCTGAGGGCTCTCCATACCTGTTTTAGCAGGGGCCAGCACAGCTGAGTAGCGGCTTTGTGACAGGCCGGTGTGTCCATCCAAACAAGTGGGCTGAAGGCACTGATCAGTAAAGGGGAGGACACCTCCTGAAAAACAAAATTTGAACACAATTCATGAATGACATTTTGCTCCAGTTCCTAGACCCAACCTTACATTTATGTATACACTTGAAGATTCATTCCTACTCTCCTGCAAACTTGAACAACAATCTCCTCAATATTCACTATTACAATCATACAATCACCACCACCCAAAGCAAACCACCTCTTCCAATCTAATCCAATCAGAGCACCCTCTGACAGCCCCACACATCCAATCATCATCCAGTGACCGTGTACACCGATGTATGCTGGCCTGTTGTCACCCGCCACCTTTGTCCTATTAGACTGTTACAGATTCAGCTCGGGGTACCCAGAAATTAAACTGCCGTCTGCCCACCTGGATCAGCACTCACCTCACTTGACATAAGAAACATCCCAAGTTCGGTCAACTCCAGAGACCCCGGTAATGGTACTTCAAGGCTCATCATCTCCTCATCAGCTAGAGAGCATAAAATACAATATAAAAATTAAATACTGTATAAGGAAAATACAAGAGGGGCGTCTAACACTGGGGTGAAAAAACAACCTCAGGTCATTGCTATAGTTTTCCCCAACATCTGTTTTTTTAAACAAACATGTTTTACCCGTTTTGAACAGAGCAGCCCTGATCCTTCCCTTCTCGCGTCCAACGCCGGAACTCCTGGCTCCTCCCCTTCTGCAAGGTGCCACCAGAGCAAGCTGCACCCAAGTAGGTGAGCTCCTGAGCCACGGCTCAGGCTCGGCCCCACCCCCTCCTGATTGGCTCACTGGATGTTCCAATGGCTCCCGCTGCTGCCAAAAGCCAATCAGGAGTGCGAGTCCATGGAGAGGCAAGGCTGCCGGATCGCTTTCAGGGGCCCCCGGGTAGTGCCACCCCCAATATTTCCCAGGCTCTCCTGTCCTTCCTATCTGTGAGCCCAGGAAATATGGGTCATAAAACCTTGCATGATTGTGGCAAAAACCCCAGCTGACAAAGGACAAGGTCCAAAACACACAGAGGACAGGATATACTCTAAGATCACAGTATAACATTACCCCAGGCTGCAGCTGTCGGCCCAACCTCGGGGCAGGCTGCCGGCCCAACCTCGGGGCAGGCTGCCGGCCCAACCTCGGGGCAGGCTGCCGGCCTGTGCCAGAAAGATGCAAAATGAGGAAACAAAGGAGAATGAAAAAAAAAAAAAAAGAAGGCATGCTGGTAGTGGGAGGAGTTATTCCAGACTGGCCTACAGTTTTTTTAATTTGCTAGGAAGAAAAAAATTAAAAGGTTTTAGACTGTGTCCCTTAATGGAACACAGAAAGAAAATGGTTTTGGGTCAATTTTTTTTTTTACTTTACTCTCGTTTTAGGTTTTATACAAGTCTTTGTTTTAGAAAAAAACAAACAAAAAAAAACAAACATTTAATATACAACAAGAGACTCCCGAAGCACTATGGGTTAGCTCACTGTTTTTCAACTTCAGTTCTCAAGGCGCCCCAACAAGTCATGTTTTCAGGCCATTATTTTGCACAGGCGATTTGATCAGTTTCACTGCCTTAGTAATTACCACAGCCGTTTCATCTGAGGGGAAACCCTGAAAACATGATCTGTTGTGGCCCCTTGAGGACTGGAGTTGAGAAACACTGGATTAGCTAACGCAGCAAAACTGCAGACACAAATTGCTATGAGGCTCAATTTGTCTGATTAAAATGTTGGACTGAGCCGCCTGATAAGGAGTCACTGCTGGTAGGACTCATTTAGCCTCCTATCAGCACAGCTCAAACCGAATCATGCTACTGACGCAAGGAGGTCTAAACATCATCTGCTGGCTAGATAAAACACTACACAATCATTTTGTAATCCTGACCATAATAATGAAAAAACATATGTTTACAGTCACTATACAAGCTCTTCAGAAATAAATTATGGTATTAATTCTGTGTTCTTACCCTCTGCTTCAGCCTGATTCACACCACGCAGTCCGTCCACCTCTGCTTTGTTGTTTGTGCTTTGCTCACTGGTCTTCTTGGCCACGCAGCAAGTAGCTGGAATCATACAGAAAACAGGGGAAGAGGAACTTGTTAATAAACAGTGTCATACAGAGAACACTAGAGGAGTGACACTTTAACTACTTCCCCCGGGGGGGGGGCACAGCGTGATCGGCAGTGCTGTGTGTTGCTCTGACACACCGCATCTCCGATCGTGGTAAAGAGCCTATGACGTAGGCTCTTAAAGACATGATCAGCTGTGACCAATCACAGTGGTAACCAGGACGTGCTGGTAAATGGCTTTCCTCGGTTCACGCTGAAAACAAAAACTTTGTTTTTGTTTTAAAAAATGTTGTTTTTTTTAGTTTAACAAAAAATAAAAAAACCCAGTGGTGATTTAATACCACCAAAAGAAAGCTCTATTTGTGGGAAGAAAATGATAAAAAAATTTAGTTTGGGTACAGTGTAACATGACCGCCCGATTGTCATTCAAAGTGTGACAGCGCTGAAAGCTGAAAATTTGCCTGGGCACGAAGTGGTGTCATACACACATGGAAAGAGAGAGGTTTTAACAACTTCACTAGTTCTAATTTGGTTACTTTAAGTATCTAAGAACTTACCAAGCAGATCCACCATATCTCTTGTTAGCAGCCGTGCCAGCTCAATTTCTAGGATCTCTGATGATTCCGTGTTCACTTCTCCATAATCTTCTCCACTGCTCAAAGACAAACCATTACCCCCTCAGCTAAATATGATGACCGTTTAAAGACAACATGCCCACTGCAACAGTTCACCTCGGCCTAAGCCAAGAATCTAGCACTAGCCCTGCAGAGGACTCCAGAGTCCAAATATCAGCTTCTACAGTTAGAGAAGCGAGCTGTAGTACTGAGCTCCATAGGTCCTCCGTCCATTCTTCTTCATCATTCTTTTCCATCCATTTGTCTCCACCTTTCGCCTCCATTCATATCTTCCCCTACGCCCACTGGTCTCCATCTCTCTCCTTCGCCCACTGGTCTCCATCTCTCTCCTTCGCCCACTGGTCTCCATCTCTCTCCTTCGCCCACTGGTCTCCATCTCTCTCCTTCGCCCACTGGTCTCCATCTCTCTCCTTCGCCCACTGGTCTCCATCTCTCTCCTTCGCCCACTGGTCTCCATCTCTCTCCTTCGCCCACTGGTCTCCATCTCTCTCCTTCGCCCACTGGTCTCCATCTCTCTCCTTCGCCCACTGGTCTCCATCTCTCTCCTTCGCCCACTGGTCTCCATCTCTCTCCTTCGCCCACTGGTCTCCATCTCTCTCCTTCGCCCACTGGTCTCCACCTCTCTCCTTCGCCCACTAGTCTCCACCTCTCTCCTTCGCCCACTAGTCTCCACCTCTCTCCTTCGCCCACTAGTCTCCACCTCTCTCCTTCGCCCACTAGTCTCCACCTCTCTCCTTCGCCCACTAGTCTCCACCTCTCTCCTTCGCCCACTAGTCTCCACCTCTCTCCTTCGCCCACTAGTCTCCACCTCTCTCCTTCGCCCACTAGTCTCCACCTCTCTCCTTCGCCCACTAGTCTCCACCTCTCTCCTTCGCCCACTAGTCTCCACCTCTCTCCTTCGCCCACTAGTCTCCACCTCTCTCCTTCGCCCACTAGTCTCCACCTCTCTCCTTCGCCCACTAGTCTCCACCTCTCTCCTTCGCCCACTAGTCTCCACCTCTCTCCTTCGCCCACTAGTCTCCACCTCTCTCCTTCGCCCACTAGTCTCCACCTCTCTCCTTCGCCCACTAGTCTCCACCTCTCTCCTTCGCCCACTAGTCTCCACCTCTCTCCTTCGCCCACTAGTCTCCACCTCTCTCCTTCGCCCACTAGTCTCCACCTCTCTCCTTCGCCCACTAGTCTCCTTCGCCCATTAGCCTCCGTCTCTCTCCTTCACCCATTAGCCTCCGTCTCTCTCCTTCACCCATTAGCCTCCGTCTCTCTCCTTCACCCATTAGCCTCCGTCTCTCTCCTTCACCCATTAGCCTCCGTCTCTCTCCTTCACCCATTAGCCTCCGTCTCTCTCCTTCACCCATTAGCCTCCGTCTCTCTCCTTCACCCATTAGCCTCCGTCTCTCTCCTTCACCCATTAGCCTCCGTCTCTCTCCTTCACCCATTAGCCTCCGTCTCTCTCCTTCACCCATTAGCCTCCGTCTCTCTCCTTCACCCATTAGCCTCCGTCTCTCTCCTTCACCCATTAGCCTCCGTCTCTCTCCTTCACCCATTAGCCTCCGTCTCTCTCCTTCACCCATTAGCCTCCGTCTCTCTCCTTCACCCATTAGCCTCCGTCTCTCTCCTTCACCCATTAGCCTCCGTCTCTCTCCTTCACCCATTAGTCTCCATCACCCTCCGTTCCTCTCCATCACCCTCCTCCAACCCATTTTTCTATTCCAACCTTTCCTTCTTTCTAACCCTCACCTCAGTCTGCCTGTCCATATTTTGTCTCCTCCCATCTTTTCTTTCCATCCATCCTTCCATTATATTCCATAACCTGCCTTTCTCCATCACCAGTACTTCATCAATCTTCCTCCTCCACACTCCATTCGTTATCTCTCTATCCATCCATCTTGCTCCGCGCATCTTTCCGTCCCTCTCACTGATACATTCATTTCTTCCCATCATCCACCCCTCCTTTCTTCCTCTCCCTCCATCATCCATCCATCTCCTACATTGTTCCATTAATCCTCCTCCCCCTGACCCATTCCCCTTCTATGTGTACTTACCTTGTCAACCATTTCTGTGACAATCTCTGGAAGAGACAAAGGAGAAGATCATCAAAAACTAGGACAGTTTTTTAGTCAATAAATTTACATTTTTTCAAGTTTACAAGTTCAAAAATCGATATTTTATATGAACTACAATGTGGAAAAACATTTTTCAAAAATATTTATTGCAGAAAGAACCTAAGTCACAGTTTGCAAAGCATGCTGAACTTTCCTAGCTTCCCAATGAGAGCCCAAGATGCCTGCGTAAGCTGCAAATCTCTGCAGTATTCATTGCTACTACAGTCACGCCAGCAGTTATCCGAGTCCTGTGCTGAGCGGCTGCCCTTTTACATATTAACCACAGTGGGTCACCCTTTTGGCACCGCTTCTCCCTGTCCAATCAAGGAATGTCTTGTATTCACTGAAAAAAAAACAGAAAAAAAAACAAAAAAAAAACACAAGGCTTTCTCTGAATGGTGGCAGTGCTGAGCAAGTGACCCCTCCCATAGTTACTATACAGGAGGATGGCTGCTTGACACATGACCTCGGAAAAACGATGCCATCACTACTCCAGTGATTTGCAGCTTACCCAGGCATCTGTTCAGCAATTCTTCAGTGGTGTTGACATGCTGAAGAGGTCACAGCGACAGGAAAGAAACCAAGGGAGTTTTCTTACCTGGTTCATGAAGGTCAGCAGTGGACCCATGATGGGACATAGAAGGCTCTCGTACCTCTCTGGAGGACAGGACAGGATAAATGGCTTCATAAACATACGTACAGATAAGGATATTAAGGAAAGATAGGTGACCATATATTGGCAGACACCACGCCCCAATACTAATGCTTCTACGTCATTCAGAGCCTACTCACCCCACGCTGGCATTTTTTGCTGTGCCATTACCCCCACCCCCATAGACCTCCTCCTCCCCTCTATGCTACCTATATTCACACCTCTATACTCCTCCTCCCCCTCTGTCTTCTACATCACCACTCTTTATCATCTATATCACCCCTCTAAAAACCTTTTCACCCCTCTTGTACCATCTGTATTACCCCTCTATAATCTTGAATCCCCTGGCGCTGATGACATCACATCTTAGTTGGAGTGCACCCAGCGGAAGCTCAGGGCTTTTGGATGTCTATGCAGGGAAGGCTTTTATAGGTAAATAACATGCATACAGTATGGTAAAATGCACATTATAATCTAATGGGAAGAGTGTTGTTGAAATGGATGGTCTAGTGACAGTCTTTTAACACTTGACTTCCAGGCCTTTTTCTGACACTTGTTTTTTTGGTGGGTTTTGCAATTTTATAAGACCCCAAAACACCAATTTTTTTTTTTTTAAATGCTTTAGATTTTTTTAAATGGTGCCATTGACATTCAGGTAAACTGGAAGTGATATCATGTCATCGCTTCCGGGTTACTATAGCAGAGAGCTGGTCCCGGCTTTGTTTGGCTGTCTGGCCATCTGGCGGATCCGTCAAGCTGGTCGATTGGGTCTCCCGATGGGATAGCCCCAGCAAGCCGCAAAAGGCAGTGGTGGGGGGTTGGGCGATGACATCCCCTCTCGCTGCATGTAAAAATTCCAGCGGCTAGTTAGGTGCTAGGATTGCCTTTACAAGAGAGCCGACCACCACCTTTAAAAAAAATGGTACTGGGGTGATGACGGTACCGGGGTTATGGACCTTGCCTTGTGCACTGGTCCAAATCATTTGGTGGAGGGGGGATTAGTTCCAGTGAAGGGAACGTTTAAGGCGTCAGCATATCAAGATATTTTGGACAATTTTATGCTCCTAACTTTGTGGGAACAGTTTGGGGATGGCCCCTTTCTGTTCCAACATGACTGCGCATCAGTGCACAAAGCAAGGTCCATAAAAGACATGGATGAGCGAGTTTGGGGTGGAGGATCTTGACTGGCCTGCACAGAGTCCTGACCTCAACCCAATAGCACACCTCTGGGATGAATTAGAGCAGAGATTGCGGACCAGACCTTCTCATCCAACATCAGTGTCTGACCTCACAAATGCACTTCCTACAATATAAGTGCTAAACATCAGGACCAAATGCCATCCCCCATTCTCCCCAGCATTGAAGGATATGCAGCATGGCTCGCAGACGGTAGTCGGGAACATTGCTGAGATTGCAGAAGGCCGAATTAACCAGGCGAGTGGCCAGGTCTGGAATAGAATAAAAGTCCTGCAACATGGCTGGTCCAAGGTTTCCCATAACCTGGCAACTAGAATGAGAGATTAATGAGAACTCCGACATTAGGAACAGAACATGTAGCTGGGGCAGAGCATTACTCACCAGCTGTCATACATGGAGCAGAAGAAGCCCTGCATCCTCTCCTCTGCGCTTCGATACACGGGGACATCGTACGTGTCCATGACAGGCTGTATCAACCCTACAAGTGGAATACAACATCAGGGAGTGGAAAGGCACAAATAAATCTATGCATATAACCATCATAGGCTCAAAACTTACCCAAGATGCACTTCTTCTCCATCTCCATCATGTCCAAACACTTGGCATAGAATTCACCCATCTTCTGGACAACCTCTGGCAGGTACAGATTGTTGAATGTCCTGAGGAGTAGAAGGGTATACAGGGTCAGGGAATGAGGCTGGTCAGAGGTGAGGGACACTTTGGGTTGGGTAGAAAATCATTTACATGGATGGAGGCACATGTATGAGTAATGGTCATTTAACCACTTACCGTCCGGGCCATAGCCAAACGACAGCTACAGCGCCGTCGGATAATTAAGGGAGGGCAAACTATAACGTCCTCCCACAATCGTGCTCCTGCGCGACCCCGGGAATGTCCATTACCGATAAAAAGGCCAATGACATCGGCCCTTTACCACGTGATCAATCCGTCCAATGACGGCGTGATCAGTTGTCAACAAGCCAGGGCATGCCCGGTTCAGATCTTCCGCTCTCCGTACCGATCGGTACAGTGTGCGAGGAGAGGTGAGAGATTGAGTGCAGCAACGCTGTGGGCTTGATCTGAAGTGCCCACAGTGGTGATCTGTGCCAATTCCTGCCTCATCCATCCTCAATCATGGCTCATTTTTGCCTCATCCGTGCCACATCCGCGATCATCCGTGCCACTACAGTGCCTCACAAAAGTGTAATAGGTAGTCAAATTAGATTTGAAATGTATGCCATTAGAACACCCGATGATGCTCCCTGCATGTTGGGCCTCTGTATGTGGCCAGGCTGTGTAAATGTCTCACACATGTGGTATTGCCATACTCGGGAGGAGTAGCAGAAAGTATTTTGGGGTGTAATTTTTGCTATGTATGTACATGCTATGTGTTAGAAATATCGTATAAAATTGACAACTTTGTATAAAAAAAATTAAATAAAATGCGTTTATTTTCTTTCCACATTTTTCAAAAACTTGTGGGAAAAAATGACATGTTCAAAAGACTCATTGTGCCTCATAGATTATACGTTGGGGTGTTTACTTTAAAAAATTGGGTCATTTTTGGGGCGTTGCCATTGTCATGGTGCTCCAGGGCCTTCAAAAGTGCAAGAGGTAGTCAAGGAATTAAATGTGTATTTTATGTTCCTAGAACAAATGATGGTGCTCCCTGGATGTTGGACCTCTGTATGTGGCCAGGCTGTGAAAAAGTCTCACACATGTAATATCGCCACACTCAGGAGTAGCAGAATGTATTTTGGGGTGTAATTTGTGGTATGCATATGCTGTGTGTGAGAAATAACCTGTTAATATGACAATTTTGTGAAAAAGAAAAAAACGGATCTCCATTTTGTAAAGAATTGTGGGGAAAAAAAATTACAACTTCCAAAAACTCACCATGCCTCTTACTAAATACCTTAGAATGTCTACTTTCTAAAAAGTGGTCATGGGGGGGGGGTATTTGTCCTGGCTTGTTAGTGTCTCAAGGAATGAGATAGGCCATTAGTACATCAGGTGCGATCAATTTTCTATGATCGGCACCATAGCTTGTAGACGCTATAACTTTCACGACCAAATTATATACAGTAGAACCTTGAATTACGAGAATGATTTCTTCAAGATGCATGCTTGTAATCCATAGCACTCGTATATCAAAAGGTAGTTTCCCCATAGGAATCAATGGAAACTCAGATAATTCGTTCGTGTGTAGGCAGTACCGCATGTGGCCAGAGGTGGGGGGCGCCGGAGACACTCGGAAACGCTCAGAGACACTTGGGAACTGACTGTTCCCAAGGGCCTCCGAGCGTCTGAGTCACCTGCGCCCCCCCCCCGCACCTCTGGCCATATGTGGTACTGCACGCCCCAGAGGCTTAAATCCTGCTAGTCTTGCGAGACAACACTCGCAAATAAAGTCAGGATTAAAAAAATAAAATAAATAAAAGAAACAGCTCTTACTGCGAAACGCTAGTAAACCGCGTTACTTGCAATCTGAAGTTTTACTGTACACTGATTTGTGTTATTTTTACCAAAGATATGTAGCAGTGGAACTTTTGGCCAAAATGTATGAAGGAAAATTACTAATTTGCTAAATTTTATAACAGAAAAAGAAAAAATGCATTTTTTTTTTTTTTTACAAAATTTTTGGTCTTTCATTTATAGTGCAAAAAATAAAAAAAGCCAGCAGTGATTAAATACCACCAAAAGAAAGCTCTATTTGTGTGGAAAAAAAGGGACAAAAATAAGATTTTTATAACAGCTTACCTGTAAAATCCTTTTCTTTGAGTACACCACTGGACACAGAGCACCATAGTAATAACTATGGGGGTTATACGCCACCTATAGGTTAATGGACACTGGTACACTCAAAAAAGCGGAAGTCCCCCTCCTTATATAACCCCTCCCATACCGGGAGTACCTCAGTTTTTGTAGCAAAGCAATATATACATATCCCAGTAAGAGGGGCGGGACCTCTGCATCCCATGATGTACTCCAAGAAAAGGATTTTACAGGTAAGCGGTTATAAAAATCCTATTTTCTTTATCGTACATCACGGGACACAGAGCACCATAGTAATAAACTATGTCTTCCAGATGATCACAGTGTTCGGATGGCAAGGGATCGCTCACTAAAGCCCACGTGGGCTTTAGTGAGTGATCCCCTGCTAAACGAACACTGTGATCATCAGCAAGCTTAGAGGCCTTGGCTGGGCTATAGCCATCTGCCTTTTTAAGCTTGCCGTCTGGTAAGCTCAATCAACAGCTACGGTGGTTGGGCACACTGCGGTGTTATTATTATCATTTTTCATGTTCCCAATGGACATTTTGTTTTCCTTGATGTTAACCGTTATGGACTTCATTTTTAGCGCAGCTTCCCCCATTCCTTAGACTTTCTGGTGTTAATCGCACTGTATGCTGCTGCTTTTTGCTATTGTTCTGTTAGCGCTGTATTTTTACATTCCTATACTTTCGAGGATACCAACCCTTGGTTTCACGCTAGGAGACATAGGCCCTCCAGACCCTGTAATAAATGGTCCTGGAGGCCGGCTTTCTGGCATTAATCAGGGTGGTTACTGCTGAACCTGAAATCCCCTGATATTTCGGAATGTGGGCTTCAATAGCCACACCGTTAAATGTAGCGATTGTAAGGCAGGATGAATACCGGTTCTTGTGACAGCAGGTCCGGGTGAGATGACTCGCCTACTGCCATTCTCACGATCCCTGCATACCAGGGTCTTCTGGGCCATGCCGGGGCTACTAAGATTACCGGCTTCTCTTCTTCCCTGATTCAGTGGAGCAACCGCGGTAGCAGCTGAACTGGAGGGAATGCATAAATCAGTGAAAACTGATCCATGGGGTCACCAACGCATCTATCCCGAGTGGATCCCTTGTTCTCGCCACTAAGTTGTCCAACTCCTTGTTGAACCTGGACGCCAATAGATCTACGTCCGGGGTACCCCATCTTTGGCATATGGCCAAAAAGACATTGGGATGTAGAGACCATTCTCGCGGCAACAACTGTTGGAGGCTCAAGAAGTCTGCCTGCCAATTTTCCACTTCTGGAATGTAGACTGCAGATAGGCAAGGAACATGTTTCTCTGCCCAAGACAGAATACGGTCCACCTCCCCATGGGCTGCGTGGCTTCTGGTGCCCCCTTGGTGATTAATATAGGCCACTGCGCTGTGGCATTGTTGGATTGCATCCTGACAGGAGAATCCTGCAACCTGGACGTCCAGGCTATTAGAGCCAGATGTACTGCCCAAATCTCTAGGATATTTATGGGCAAAGTCTTCTCGGACTCTGACCACTTCCCTTGAACAGTGGTCTCTTCTAGAACTGCTCCCCAGCCCTATAGGCTGGCATCCGTTGTTAATACTCTCCAGGAAACAGGTATGAAGGATTTTCCCCTCTGTAAATTCCTGGTTATCAATTGAGATTCTGGTGTCCTTTTGGGGCCAGATTTATTGGATAATCCAAGGCTTGGATCTGTTTGTTCCAAGCAGACAGAATACTGTGTTGCAACAGTCTTGAATGAAACTGGGCATAAGGAACCGCTTCGAAGGAAGCTACCCATCTTCCCTAATAATCGCATACAAAGGCGAATGGACGGACCCTTCCTTGCCTTGACCACCTGGACCAGCTCTCTTTTCTGGGTTGTGTCTATGACCAGGCCCAAATACTCCAGCCTCCTTATCGGCCGTAAGGATGATTTCTCTAGAATGAGAATCCAACCCAGGTGTTTCAGATAACTGACCGTTCTGGACACCCCTTGGATCAACCGTACTATTGACTGATCTACCAGTAGCAGGTCGTCTGGGTATGCCATTACTGCTATACCCTGGCCCCTAAGTCTTACGCAAACCGCAGAAACGTCTGGTGAGCGGGAAAAACTGGTACATGTACATACGCATCCTTGATATCTATGGATGCTAGAACTTCTCCGCCCCATAGGGTGGATACAACTGACCGGATTGACTCCATGCAAAAGGAGCGGATGTTTAGGAAGTGATTCAGATCCTTGAGATCTAGAATGGGTCTGACATTTCCATTTGGTTTTGGTACCGTAAAGAGAATTGAATAAAACCCCATATCCCTCTCTTCTGAGGGGACCCCTACTATTACTCCCTGAGACATTAACTGGTCCAGTGCCAGAAATTACTTTTCTTTACTGGGTCCTTGGGAACGTTTGATCTTAGAAAACGAGACGGTGGAAACTGTTGGAACTCTAGTTTGTAGCCTAGGGCTACCACAGAGAGGACCCATTTGTCTTGGATTTCCTTTTACCAAGTTTCTGAAAACCACCGAAGTCTTCCCCCCACTCAATCCAGCGGGGGCGCCCCTTCACGAGAAAGCCTTGGGACTCTGTTTTGTGGATGACCCCAGGGCTTTTTCTGGCACTGTGTTTGGTTATGAGGCTTACTCTTTGCCCCTGACGGTGGAGGCCGTCGAGACTGCCTGGAGGCTGTTGCCCCAGGCATCGGAGGGGAAGCATGTTTGAAAGAAGGACGTCTATTCCTTTTCTTAACCGGCAGAAGGGTACTCTTACCCCCAGAAATCTTTTGGATATATTTATCCAAATCTTCCCCAAACAACCTCTCTCCATGAAAGGGAAAACCCAGCCAAGAGCTTTTTGCATGGTAACTAGTTCTTTGGCCACAGAATCCTACGCATATGTATCAACATAAGCGCAAGCGAGACACCTGATGGATAGAATCCTTGATAGTGTCCACTGCAGAGCATAAGGCCCTAGGTAGCTCAGCTAAACTTTGGGCCTCTTCAGTTCTAGCAGGGACTCTTAATAACCTGCTTGATTTCATCCCTAAGGGATTGACAAATGCAAATGAGGCTTTAAGCAGAGATTCCAGCTTCTTATCAGCTGGATCTCCAAATACTTGTATGTTGTCCACTGGACAAGTTAAACTCCTGTTCACAGAGGAGATAGCAGCATCTACCGCTGGCAAATCCCACCTCTTTGAAAACTTTTTCTCCATAGGATAGAGAAGAGAAAACTTCTTAGGAGGAGAAAACTGCTTATCTGGGTGATCCCAATCAGCGTAAATCAGTTGCTCCAGTAATCGTCCAAAATCGTCCTTAGTAACGTATGCAGAGGCTGAAATATTGGAGGTAGCTACAATGCCTGGAGTCTAGGTGGCTCAGACTGGCCAGATGCTCCAGGTCCTTCAGGAGAGGATTGAACTGCAGACGAGCGACTAGGAGGCCCAGGTTCTGACCGCAGCGACCTTGCGCTCCCCCCTGTTGTATTCCGCTTTTTACGACATAGTCCTAAGCACAAAAAGCAAAGGTACCAACAAAGTGCATCTACTGCTGAGCTTTAGTCCAGCAAATGAATAATATGCCGCTATAAATGCTCAGTAAACATGCCCTCTTAAAAATGCTTGTATCCAAACACCCATACAGCTTACATGCCCTTGTATGCTCTCTGTCCCTCCGTTAGCCAACCAGACACTTCCAGAGTGAAAAGCTTTTAAAGTCAGTGAGCCTTGCGTCTGCACCGTGTATCACGTGCACGCCGGCGTTTTTTAAAAAAAAAGGAACTTTTCCTGTGCGCGAGGCTAGGCCGGTCCCATGGCAAGGATGGTTCGAGGGTAAGGCGAGGGGTCTCAGCAGGGGGGAAACTGACAGCTTTGCTGAGGCCGATGGTCCCCCCAAACCTACCGATGGCCTGACAGAGCGGAGAAGGATCAATGCTTGTCTGCAGAAGTGTTTGCTGACACTGAGTATAAACACAGGGGAAGCATGGAATGTTGGATGCCAGGTATGTTGCTTTTACACCCTCTAGTGGCAAAACACAGGCAAGGCATCGCATACTCATACAAGAAAGTCCAAAAGTCAATAATATATACATTTCTTAGGATCATTCTGACTAACCCGTCCCACCGCAGGACTGCTGGAGATTATTACAGACAGATCCAGCCTTCACCCATCATGGCGGGCCGTGTCATAACAGACCTTCAAGGACCGAGTCCCCCTTTACTGGGTCCACTCCCTTGGACCTGTATAGCACCCTGCTGGAGCAACTCTTTGGTTGTATAAACATGACCAAGGTATCGGATCCCAGGGTCTGGCTCTCAAAAGAGAATGCATTACAGGCAGAAACCTCGCTCTTCTTCCATGAGGAACGGGCACCATCCATTTTGGCTTTCAGCACTTTAGATGGATCCGATTGCCCAGCTCCTTGATCCCGTCAGGGATTACTTAGCGGAGCTTTCTTAGCACTTCATCAACCCCGACCAACACCTTAGACACTGGCGAAAAAACTGAGGTACTCCAAGTATGGGAGGGGTTATATAGGGAAGGGGGACTTCTGTTTTTTAGAGTGTACCAATGTCCATTCACCTACAGGTGGCATATAACCCACATAGTTGTTACTATGGTGCTCTGTGTCCCGTGATGTACGATAAAGAAAATTTCATATGGGTACAGTGTTGCATGACTGAGTAACTGTCATTCAAAATGTGAGCGCCAAAAACGGAAAATTGGTCTGGTTAGGAAGGGGGTTTAAGTGCCCAGTGGGCAAGTGGTTAAAGAGGACCTTTAGGCTTCTCTTCATACGCTCTGTTGCACTCTCTTTGTAAGCAAACTTAAGTCAGGACTCCAGTTCTCACATTCATTGCTATAGCACTTGGTGAGACAGTTTTGGCTATAGTTTGTCTTTAAAATGTGCAAACTCCAGGTTGCCATCCTTATCCCCGCTTCATTACCATAGAACAAGCATGCTAGGAGGACGTCTCTGGCTGTGTATACAGCATGGAAGAATGGGAGCAGACTCTTACCGCACCAAGGAGAAGATGCTGTCCAGAAGTTTGAGCGCTTGCTCGCTGCAGGGGTTGCGGTAAATGGGGTTTCCATCCGAAGTGTAACCAACAACAAATCCGCCAGCTTTTGCTACCTCTAGGTCACTGGGCCATCGGGCTCTTCGCAGCACTCCTTCCACCGCATACAAGCACAAACTCAGCTGTCAACACCAAATACACACACACAGATGTGGGATTAGCAACAGGGAACATCATCAAGTTTATGAGTGCCGAGTCATCATAAGCCCATCATTCTGAGAAGGAATCAGAGAGAAGTCAGTCCAGAGGTGGATAACAAGGATGGAGGGGACAAGGGCGTGGTGCACTGAATCCAGAAGTGGAAAGGGACCAAACGTTGAAGCAAAATTACAGACTGCGGTCCAGGTACGGTTTCCAAGGTCACACCATTACGGATGCATGGCTCCTATTTTTATAGTAGAAGGCAATGAAGAGTAAATTGAAGTAGTAATAAAATAAGCTGGGCAAAGTGATTTGAAGGGGGGTTGTTTTTTTTTTCTAACATGTGTCCTATGCAGCAGTGGCGGCCCGCGCATTGTGGGCGACGCCATCCCCCCCCCCCCCATTCCTTCTGCCGCCTCCCTATCCATGCGCCTGGCCCCTTTCAGGGCGCCAGACGCATGGACTCCTATGGCAGGGGTGGGAGGGTTTTTTTTTTTTTTTTTTAAGCACGTGATTAAAGCCAGAGGCTCTAATAGGCTTCAAAAAAAAAAAGGGGAGACTTGGGGCGCAGAGAATGCGCCCTTGATCCCACACAATTGTGTGACCATAGCAAATGAATTTTCGCTATTTTCACACTACAGTGCCTCCCAGCCAATCAGGAGGCAGGTCAGTGAGAGCTGTTCCCCTACTGGTCAAAGCACCAGGTGATCCTTTTGGATGCCCAGCGCTTTGGCGGAAGGAGACACAGAGCACGGAGGAAGCTGGAGGAGCGGCACCGCTGCTGTCTGCACTGGAGGAGAGGTCACAACACAGCCCGGTAAGTGCTGTCCCGGGGGGGGGGGGATTTGCTGTTAGTGCAGGGAGACCCGCGCTGGGGGTGGGGAGATTGGGCAGTGCTGCAGTCCTATATACCGTTTCTGTGATGCTGATCTATATACTCTGTCCTGCGATTCTGGGGCCGTATACTTTGTCCTGCGATTCTGGGGCCGTATACTCTGTCCTGCGATTCTGGGGCCGTATACTCTGTCCTGCGATTCTGGGGCCGTATACTCTGTCCTGCGATTCTGGGGCCGTATACTCTGTCCTGCGATTCTGGGGCCGTATACTCTGTCCTGCGATTCTGGGGCCGTATACTCTGTCCTGCGATTCTGGGGCCGTATACTCTGTCCTGCGATTCTGGGGCCGTATACTCTGTCCTGCGATTCTGGGGCCGTATACTCTGTCCTGCGATTCTGGGGCCGTATACTCTGTCCTGCGATTCTGGGGCCGTATACTCTGTCCTGCGATTCTGGGGCCGTATACTCTGTCCTGCGATTCTGGGGCCGTATACTCTGTCCTGCGATTCTGGGGCCGTATACTCTGTCCTGCGATTCTGGGGCCGTATACTCCTGACACTATGGGTGGAAGTGAAATATAGGGGACCGAGTGGGTGGATTCTATGAGGGGTGGGGCTTATGAGAAGTGGGAGGGGTCAAAAAGGAAGGGAGAGTTCCAGCCCCCCCCTCCTGCCCTACAAATTCACCAGCCGCCACTGCTGTGCAGCATTATGAAGATGAGCTGCAATTTATAATTCTATGCGACTCAAACCAGCTATTAGTTGCCATCATGCTGATCATACAAGGTGTGAGTGGACAGTGAAAAAGTGGTAGCAAATCGCAAAAAAAAAAAAAAAAAAAAAAAAAAAAAAAAAGGAAGGTCCCCCACGCTAGTATGCGCCACTTACGAGAACATTATGACACACTTACCTGCACAACAACCCTCCAGTGCAGCACTGTCATGGCTACCCCGGCACGTCCATCTTCACCCGGTCTTCCTTCCCGGTTCGCAAATGACCATTTGAGTGGGCGGCACCGCAATGACATCAATCCCGCGCTCTGCATTCAACAGCATACTGTGTGCCCTGAATGCAGGGCGTCACTGCGCATGTGTGGCTGACGTCATCGGCTATTGCTTATGTGAAGATCTTCAAAACCATGCACGTTTAGGAGATATTCATTGTACCTACAGTTAAGCCTGATTGTAAGCTTACCTGAAGGTACAAGTTCCAAAAAAGTTTACTACCACTTGGAGAGGTTTTTGGCCAATAGCAAGCAGACAGCGGGCACTCACCTGAGAGGGAGCAGAAGTGGGCGCTAGCCTGGCAGAAGGTACTCACATGGGACATAGCGGACACTAGCCTAGAAGCAGGTCATAGTGGGCATCAACCTGGCAGCAAATCACAATGAACACTGGGCATTAACATGGCAGCGGGTCATAGACAGCGGGCACTCACCTGAGAGCGGTTGGCCTGGCAAGGACTCTCCCCTTCTTCCAGTCCTTTCAGCATTTCAGCTCCCACATAAGAAATTAATTCATCTGGGGAGGAGATGGCTCTGTGAGGACAGAATTTTAAATAAATAATTAGGATCTTCCATCAGATATTATAAAGAACATTGTTTTTGTACACAGAATTCTCTCACCTTTGTGTTTCCTGGGATGACCAGACAGAGGTGGCCAGACTCAGCAGCTGCACCAAGAAGTCTCGCTGCTTCTCGTAGCTGTTGAAGTGGTTGCTAATCATCACCTGGGCTTCCAGCATGGAATATTTCTCCATCTGCGTGAGATGCTCATCCATAAATAGGAGCATGGCGTGTGAGCTCAGGAGATTAAAGTGAGGCTGAAGGATGACAATACGGGAAGTTAGCAGAAAATGTCTTGAGCCCATGGCGTGCCACCCCAGAAATAGGCCGCTACGGGTTCCATCATATGATAAACCATGATACATGCCCATGCCACCCCTCTCCACACTTATCAGACTTATCAGAGCTAGCGTGCTAAATGGGTTCTTGTCACGTGCCAATACAGGTACATGGCTTACAAAGCAGCGCCAGTCACCCCCATATCCAGTCCACATGAGCCATACCAACTTACCAGAACCAGTTCCGGGGTATCGCGACAAATCTTGATAATGGAAGCGCAGGCATGGCGGCGGACACCCTTTACTGAGCGGGTCCGGGGACCCTAGGGGGCAAGGAGAGTTAAATGGACTATGTGAGAAGATTACAGATTCAGATTGGGATTGACCCTTATAATCAAACATTTGATATTTTCTATATTGCCCTCTTGCAGCCCTCAAGCCCCCGAAATGCTTCTGTTAAACATAACTTAAAGTGGTTGTAAGCCTCAGACATGAAATATGAACAAAGCATATCCTTCTATAGCCATTGGTTGGCGCTGCTGTCAATCATAGACAGTAAGCCAATGAGGAGATGGGGCGGGGCCAAGTCACGGCTCTGTATCTGAATGGACATGCAGAGCGAGCCTCCTGGGGTTCCCCCCCCCCCCCACAGCAAGCTGTTGGCCAGCGGGAGACCCGAGAAGAGGAGTACCTGGGATGCTCTGTGCAAAACCAATACACAGAGCAGGAAAGTATAACAAAAACTTGCCTTTAATGTCGCTTTAACCCTGCCAGGACTCACCAAAGCTTCTGAGACTATGCCAAACCAGGACTAACTAATGAAAACTGAATTTTTTTTTAAAAACGTCACCTTGGACCTAGAACGTGATCCATGCGCCACGCTAGGGAGCGTGCCCAACCCCCCCCCCCAGCTGTGCTGCGAGTTTTTTACTTTTTGCTAAATAAAGAAAAAAAAAATTTATATTTATATATATATATATATATATATATATATATATATATATATATATATATATATATATATATATATATATATATATATATATATATATATATATAAAAAATATTTATTAACGCGTTTTTCTTGGTTTCGGTTATAAAATTTTGTAAATAAATGTTCTTCATAAATTTAGGCCAAAGTGTATTCAGCTACATTTCCTTGGTGAAAATACCCCAAATCAGTGTAAATTTTTTAGTCAAGTTAGAGTCCACAAACTGATATAATTATTATATACACAATACATATTTTAGATAGAAAAAGATTAAAGATAGAGAATAAATAAATATACACACATACACACACACACACATACATATACACACACACACACACACACACACACAGTGGGGACGGAAAGTATTCAGACCCCCTTCAATTTTTCACTCTTTGTTATATTGCAGCCATTTGCTAAAATCGTTTAAGTTCATTTTTTTCCCTCATTAATGTACACACAGCACCCCATATTGACAGAAAAACACAGAATTGTTGACATTTTTGCAGATTTATTAAAAAAGAAAAACTGAAATATCACATGGTCCTAAGTATTCAGACCCTTTGCTGTGACACTCATATATATAACTCAGGTGCTGTCCATTTCTTCTGATCATCCTTGAGATGGTTCTACACCTTCATTTGAGTCCAGCTGTGTTTGATTATACTGATTGGACTTGATTAGGAAAGCCACACACCTGTCTATATAAGACCTTACAGCTCACAGTGCATGTCAGAGCAAATGAGAAGCATGAGGTCAAAAGGAACTGCTTGAAGAGCTCAGAGACAGAATTGTGGCAAGGCACAGATCTGGCCAAGGTTACAAAAAAATTTCTGCTGCACTTAAGGTTCCTAAGAGCACAGTGGCCTCCATAATCCTTAAATGGAAGATGTTTGGGACGACCAGAGCCCTTCCTAGAGCTGGCCGTCCGGCCAAACTGAGCTATCGGGGAGAAGAGCCTTGGTGAGAGAGGTAAAGAAGAACTCAAAGATCACTGTGGCTGAGCTCCAGAGATGCAGTCGGGAGATGGGAGAAAGTTGTAGAAAGTCAACCATCACTGCAGCCCTCCACCAGTCGGGGCTTTATGGCAGAGTGGCCCGACAGAAGCTTCTCCTCAGTGCAAGACACATGAAAACCCGCATGGAGTTTACTAAAAAAAAAACCACCCGAAGGACTCCAAGATGGTGAGAAATAAGATTCTCTGGTCTGATGAGACCAAGATAGAACTTTTTGGCCTTAATTCTAAGCGGTATGTGTGGAGAAAACCAGGCACTGCTCATCACCTGTCCAATACAGTCCCAACAGTGAAGTATGGTGATGGCAGCATCATGCTGTGGGGGTGTTTTTCAGCTGCAGGGCCAGGACGACTGGTTGCAATTGAGGGAAAGATGAATGCAGCCAAGTACAGGGATATCCTGGACGAAAACCTTCTCCAGAGTGCTCAGGACCTCAGACTGGGCCAAAGGATTACCTTCCAACAAGAAAATGACCCTAAGCACACAGCTAAAATAATGAAGGAGTGGCTTCACAATAACTCAGTGACTGTTCTTGAATGGCCCAGCCAGAGCCCTGACTTAAACCCAATTGAGCATCTCTGGAGAGACCTAAAAATGGCTGTCCACCAACGTTTACCATCCAACCTGACAGAACTGGAGAGGATCTGCAAGGAGGAATGGCAGAGGATCCCCAAATCCAGGTGTGAAAAACTTGTTGCAAAAAGACTCATGGCTGTATTAGATCAAAAGGGTGCTTCTACTAAATACTGAGCAAAGGGTCTGACTTGACTTACGACCATGATGTGATATTTCAGTTTTTCTTTTTTAATAAATCTGCAAAAATGTCAACAATTCTGTGTTTTTCTGTCAATATGGGGTGCTGTGTGTACAATATGGGGTGCTGTGTGTACATTAATGAGGAAAAAAATGAGCTTAAATGATTTTAGCAAATGGCCGCAATATAACAAAGAGTGAAAATTTAAGAGGGTCTGAATACTTTCCGTCCCCACTGTGTGTATATATATATATATGTATATATATATATATATATATATATATATATATATATATATATATATATATATATATATATATATATATATATATATATATATATATATATATATATATATATATATATAGTGCCGCTGATTTAGCCGTGGTCCTGACAGTTTCCACTGCCACATCTGCTAAGTATGCAACAGCCTTGCTTATTATCTCTAGAGAGTCGGTGACTTCTTTGGAATTACTCTCTCCAGCAACATGTCCGGAGAGCCTGCCCAGCAAAGCAACCACATTTCTTGCTACGCAGGCAGACGCCAAGGCAGGAGCAATGGCTGCCACATTGGCATCCCTTGCTCTTCGCAGTAGCGTTTCAGCCCTTCTGTCCATTTGGTCTTTAATGTTAAAAGACAAATCAGATTTCTTAGAGACCTGTGACAGGGCTGAATCTAATTTGGGGTTCTTGAAGAACTTCTCCTCTTCTTCCCCAAAGGGAAACCTCCTCTTCAAAGTTTTGAGCTTAAGGACCTTTCTCTCCGGGTCCTTCCACTCTCTCAAAATTACCTCAGAGTTTGATGAACTGGGAAATACCTTGGACTGAGGTTTACCCAACCCCCTGTACATCTTATCCCGGGCTGTCGCCTTAACTGGAAGTTCCGGGATATCCTCAGAGGCATAGATCGCCCTGAGTAACTGCCCCAGGTCCTCCACGGGAAAAAAAGGTGTCTATTACATCTAGGACAATCACTATCCTGGCTCTCAGAATCTGAGTTTTCCCCCTCCTCTAATGAGCTTTCATCTGACTCCTCCGGATCCTTAAACTCATCTACTCCCAAAGTGAAAGAGGGAGGGGGGGGGGGGGGGGCTCTGCAGGGTTTTCGGACTTCTGTCGGATGTACCTTCTCTAAAGGACAGAGTTTCTCTGCCACGAGTGCTAGTCCCCTCTTTAGATGCTATAACTGTCTTCAGAGATTGGAGCGTAGAAAGCATTTCTGACTGTACTTTAAGGAAGTCCCTCATAACCTGTGAGGTTTCCTTTCCCGGCAATGTATGCATCTGTAACAAAAAGGGTTTACATGATCTTGTGGGAGCTTTTCATTGCAATACCCACACCTTTTTATTTTAGGGGGAGGAGGGTTTTTGCCCTTAGCCTTGTGGGCCCCTTGAGCAGATCCACTGGGTTCTAAGGAGACAAAAAAGACAAGACAAAACACTTTAACAGTCTGTACACTCTCTCTCCTGCCCCCCCACTCACAAGGGGTGTGGGTAAGACCCCTCTGCCAGAGGACGACTCTCCACCGTGGCCTCCTCCTGGGTTGTAGGCACCGCTGTGTCCTCCTCTCTTTCCATTCCTGGTCCCTGCTGGTTCCGTTCCAAGGAGCCCTGCTGTGAGGATCCAGAAGGTGTGAGGGGCGTGTGGGACCTCCGCCTGACTCCACCGGATTCTTATGGCCAGGACGCCGCTGATCAGCACCATTTTGCTGGCGTCCCACCGTCGGAAGGAGCGTTTTGGCCTCTAGTGTCTACGGATCCGCCATTCTGGCGTAGACCGGAAAAAGAAGTGATGCCACTCAGAAACGGAAGCGGCACCATCTTGCTCCACCCGGTCAGGACACTCACTCCTATCCCAGGAGTGTTTCCAGCATTCCCTATAAAGCCGCAGTTGCTGGAAACAGCCGCGACCTGGACTCCAGCTGACCCTCCGGCCCCCATGCACCTGGTCTGGGTGGAAAGCAAGGGAGGTGGTATGTGCCCACAGGAGCTCCGGGATACCCCTCTGTGCCCGGGAGGCTCCTTGCCAGTGAGGTCTGGAGACTGGCTAGCCACTCCAGAACCTTAATGTGCTTCTTCTTGAGCTACTCCTTTGTTGCTTTGGCCATGTATTTTGGGTCTTTGTCATGCTGGAATTCCCATCCACGACCCATTTTCAATGCCCTGGCTGAGGGAAGGAGGTACTCACCCAAGATTTGATCATACATGGCCCCGTCCATGGTCCCTTTGATGCGGTGAAGTTGCCCTGTCCCCTTAGCAGAAAAACACTCCCAAAGCATAACGTTTCCACCTGCATGTTTGACGGTGGGGATGGTGTTCTTGGGGTCATAGGCAGCATTCCGCCAAACACTGAGTTGAATTGATGCCAAAAAGCTTGATTTTGGTCTCATCTGACCACAACACTTTCACCCAGTTCTCCTCCAAATCATTCAGATGTTCATTAGCAAACTTCAGACAGGCCTGTAAATGTGCTTTCTTAAGCAGGGGGACCTTGCGGGCACTGTAGGATTTCAGTCCTTCACGTGCTACCAATTGTTTTCTTGGTGACTATGGTCCCAGCTGCCTTGAGATCATTGACAAGATTCTTCTATGTAGTTCTGGGCTGATTCCTCACCGTTCTCATAATCATCGAAACTCCACAAAGTGAGATCTTGCATGGAGCCCCAGACCGAGGGAGATTGACAGTTATTCTTGTTTTTCTTTCATTTGCGAATAATTGCACCAACTGTTGTCACCCTCTCACCAAGCTGATCGATGATGGTCTTGTAGACCCATTCCAGCCTTGTCTACAATTTTGTCCCTGACATCCTTGAACAGCTCTTTGGTCTTGGCCATGGAGGAGAGATTGAAATCTGATTGTTTCTGTGGCCAGGTGTCTTTTATACAAGTAACGAGCTGAGATTAGGAGCACTCCCTTTATAAAAGAGTGCTCCTAATCTCAGCTCGTTACCTCTATAGAAGACACCTGGGAGCCAGAAATCTTGCTAAGTGATAGATCAAATACTTATTTCGCTCATTAAAATGCAAATCAATGTATAACTTTTTAGAAATGCATTTTTCTATATATTTTTGTTGTTATTCTGTCTCTCACTGTTAAAATAAACCGACCATTAAAATTATAGACTGATCATTTCTTTGCCCACTGACAAACATACAAAAATCAGCAGGGGATCAAATACTCCCCCCCCCCCCTCCCCACTGTATATAGGCTCTGATCCCTGTCTGTAGCTTGCTGATTGTTACCTTGTAGAAATATTTACCAGTCATAGTAGTCTGTATAATAACAAATCTCTATGCATTTTTTAATGAGCTGAAATGTCCAAAATGCTCCAGGTAGCCTGAGACCACAAGAGCTTTACCTAGGGTTTTAGTCTCTTAAGGGAGCAGAAGTATTTTTATAGCAAATAATAATAATAATAATAATATCTGGCAATGCAGACAGAATCCTAATGTTTGTCGTGAAGTTTGAATTTTAATAAGAGATCCATAAATCTGACCCATAAAAAAATGACCTGTTCATCTCTATCTGCAGACTGTATATAACATCAGAGCACAATATAATCAGAATTTTAAATGATCATTACCTTATTATTCAGCTCAAAGGTGACGGCGGAGAAAAGCTGTGAACATGAGAGAGGACGGGGTTAATCACAAGAATTTTAAAAAGAAATCCCTCCATTCATGAAGTTTAATCTGCTTATATGTGTGTGTATCATGAATACAGAGGATGCGGGTGAATGATATTACTTTGTAGCACAGAAGCAAAGTGCCATATAAACTTCCAGCTAGTCTGACTCTAGAGAGCTCCACATTCTGCCTGCACCTGGGAAATATGAAATGCACACACATTTTAAAAGAAACCTGACATAAGAAAAACAGATTGCTGAAATCTCCTTGTGAAAATGCAATTTGCCTGGCTGTCATATTAATACAACAGCTTCAATCACTTGAGTCTGAAAAAGGAATACAGATAAAGAGTTAGGACTTTATCCCAAGCTTATATTTGCTGCACTCTGGTTCCAGGACTATGCAGCCAGGCAAACAGCATGGTGAAAATGGGGGGAGATGGATCGCAGTTCAGAAAAGGTGGGGAGAGTCATATGACAAGAATGCACTCACCTTGGTCAGAATGCTAGGCATGAAACCGTTCATATAGCGCACAAAGGGGAAGAGTGCGGAGAGGTTGGTGAGGAGGCAGGACAGGATCAGTGGGTCCTTGGTCTGATAGCTGAGCACAATTTGGAGAAGCTCTACACCCTGACTGACAGGCAGATCCTGGGAGAAGAGATGGAACAGAGGATAGAAAACCAAAAAAGTCAGAGCTTCAGCTTTTTTTGCTATTTACCTCCCCAGCCTCAGGGTCAGACTCCCTGGTGCACCCAATCCTGAGGGTCAGACTCCCTGGTGCACCCAATCCTGAGGGTCAGACTCCCTGGTGCACCCAATCCTGAGGGTCAGACTCCCTGGTGCACCCAATCCTGAGGGTCAGACTCCCTGGTGCACCCAATCCTGAGGGTCAGACTCCCTGGTGCACCCAATCCTGAGGGTCAGACTCCCTGGTGCACCCAATCCTGAGGGTCAGACTCCCTGGTGCACCCAATCCTGAGGGTCAGACTCCCTGGTGCACCCAATCCTGAGGGTCAGACTCCCTGGTGCACCCAATCCTGAGGGTCAGACTCCCTGGTGCACCCAATCCTGAGGGTCAGACTCCCTGGTGCACCCAATCCTGAGGGTCAAATTCCCTGGTGCACCCAATCCTGAGGCTGTAAGCTGCGTACAAGGACCCGACAGTAATCTCACCTCTTTCCGGAGCACTCGTACAACCTGGTTGAAGACACACTCGCAGAAAAACGTCATGGCTTCCCACTGAATGTATGAGGGTGACAAGAGGGTGCACAGTCCTTCTCCAGCCTTGGCTGCAATACAAAACACAAATGTCACCATCCACAGCTGGTGAGATGTAAGGGATCACAGAGTATATCCATGTGTGGATCTACACATGGCTCACACATAGTGACCAGCAACAAACACACCACACATCTCTGGTGTTTACTACTTACAGCTATTTGGTCCCGGGTCCAGTGGAGCAGAAAGCTGGAACTGAAGCCATTCAGCAGCCATGTGAAAGCTGGCGTGAGGATTCAAACGACACGCCCTTCTCATTACATCCCCCATCATTGCTTTGAAATCTGAGTCACAAAACAGGGAAAACTACAGCTAAATCCAACAAGGAGACAAGAAACTTTATGAACTATGGAAATCCCCCCACATCTCACTATTCCCAACCCACTCATTGACCAACCACTATTCCCCCTCTACTAACTGGAGCAGAAAGGACCACTACTACCCCCCCCACAGTCCAGAGGACAAACAAAATCCCATTATCCCCACTTCTTCACCTGCTCTCTCCTAATGATGGGGGGAGGTCATCTCCCCTCTACAAACTTGGGAGCAGCACTATTCCCTCTATTGACAGGAGCAGAAAGGACACCCCACTAATCACCCTTTACTGACTGGTGCAGAAAAGACAACCCACCTTTACTGACTGGTGCAGAAAGGACACGTCACTAAGCCACCTTTGCTGACGGGAGCAGAAAGGACATCCCACTAAGCCACCTTTACTGTCTGAAGCAGAAAGGACACCTCACTAACCCACTTTTGCTGACGGGAGCAGAAAGGACTGCCCACTAACCCAAGACAGAGTGATAACACATTTCACTCACAGTTGAAGAAAGTTACAAAGTCCTCATCACTATCAAAGTCGAGTTGGGAATATTCACAGCTGGGACTGTTGCTCTTGGAAGGGAATCCCACCTGGAAAAGAGTTTAAATTGGGGCTGTTAGAAAACACACAAAAGAAGGTTCCTCCTAACCTCTACAACTGAAACACATGGGAGGAACTGCTGAATAATAAGATTTTTATAACAGCTTACCTGTAAAATCCTTTTCTTGGAGTACATCACGGGACACGGAGCAGCCATAGTAATTACTATGTGGGTTATAGGCCACCTTCAGCTGATGGACACTGGCACACCCAAGACACGAAGTCCCTCCCATACAGGGAGTACCTCAGTTTTTGTAGCAAAGCTATATATATATATATATATATATATATATATATATATATATATATATATATATATATATACATATATACACACACACACACACACACACACACACACACAGACATATATATATATCTCTATCTATCTCAAGAGGGGAGGGACCTCTGTGTCCTGTGATGTACTCCAAGAAAAGGATTTTACAGGTAAGCGGTTATAAAAATCTTATTTTCTTTATCTTACATCACGGGACACAGAGCAGCCATAGTAATTACTATGTGGGATGTCCCAAAGCAATGCCATCTGAGTGGAGAGAGACGCAGAAAAAAAAGCAGGCCGCCATCAGACGTGAGGAGCTATACTGCTGCAATCAGCACACTGCGCCCAAAGGCAGCATCCTCATGCCCTTTCACATCCACCTGATAGAATCTGGTGAATGTATGGACTGAAGACCAAGTTGCAGCCTTGCAAATCTGAGTCATGGAAGCTTGGTGATGCACTGCCCAAGAAGCACTTACTGCTCTTCTAGCGTGCCCCCTTGGTGATTGATGTAGGCCACTGCCGTTGCAGTGTCGGATTGAATCCTGACGGGACAATCCCGCAACCTGGACGTTCAGGCCCTCAGAGCCAGGCGTGCTGCCCAAATCTCTAGGATGTTGACGGGCAAGGCTTTCTCGGCTTTGGACCATTTCCCTTGTACCGCAGCCTCCTCTAGGACTGCTACCCAGCCTGACATCCGTCGTTACAATCTTCCAAGTAACTGGCATGGAGAATTTCCCCTTTTGCAAATTCTTGGATATCAACCACCAAACTGAGGCTCTGGCGAACTCTTGGGGCCAGGATACATTGGAAAATCCAAAGCTTGGACTTTGTTCCAAGCCGACAGGATACTGTTTTGCAACAGTCTTGAATGAAATTGGGCATAGGGGACTGCTTCGAATGAAGCCACCATCTTCCCTTAACAACCTCATGCAGAGGAGAATGGAAGGATTCTTCCTCACCTTGACCCTCTAGACCAGCTCCCTTATAGCGCTGACCTTTGAGGTAAAAACACTTCTTTTTTTTTCGGCTGTGTCTATGACCAGACCCAAGTACTTCAGCCATTTTACTGGATGCAAGGCTGATTTTTCTATTTTGAGAATCCAACCCAGGAGTTCCAGATACTTGACCGTGCTGAACACATTATGGTCTAAGTGATCTATCGACTGATCTACTAGCAGTAGGTTGTTCAGATATGCCATTACTGCTATACCCTGGGCTCTTAGCCTTGCTAAAAGCGGGGCTAGAACCTTAGTAAAACACCCAGGGTGCGGTAGCTAACCCAAAGGGCAGGGCCACAAACTGGAAGTGGAGGTGCTCTACTGTGAACCGCAGGAATTTTTGGTGAGCGGGGAAAATGGGCACATGCAGATATGCATCCTTGATGACTATTCACGCTAAAAACTCTACCCCGCGTAGGGTGGAGACCACTGACCGGTTTGACTCCATGCGAAAAAAGCGGATGTTTAGGAACTGGTTTAGGTCCTTGAGGTCTAGAATGGGCCTGACATCTCCATTCGGTTTTGGTACCGTGAAGAGATTTGAATAATAGCCCATACCCTGCTCTTCCGTGGGAATTTTTATGATTACACCCCGAGACATCAATCGGTCGAGTGCCCGAAACAAAGATTTCCTTTTCTTTGGATCTTAGGGAACGTTTGATTTCAGAAAATTGGGACGGTGGAAACTCTTGAAACTCCAGCTTGTAGCCTAGAGATACTACGGAGATGACCCATCTGTCCTGGATCTCTTCCCGTCAAGCCTCTGAAAACTGCAGAAGCCGTCCCCCCACCTGATCGAGCGGGGGCGCCCCTTCATAAGGAGGCCTTGGGACTTTGCTTTGTAGGCTTTTGCCCCCAGGGATTCTTTTGCCCCAAGGTTTGGCCTTGAAGTTTACCTCTTGAACCTGAAGGCGGAGGACGTTGCGACTGCCTAGAGGCTGTCGCCCCTGGTCCTAGAGAGGATGCACATTTAAAGGGAAGTACGTCTACCTTTCCTTTTTAACCGGTAAAAGGGTACTTTTACCACTAGAAATCTTCTGGATGTATTTGTCCAAATAACCCCCGAACAGCCGCTCCCCATGAAAGGGGAACCCCGCCAGCAGTTTCTTGCATGGTGATTCGGCCGACCAGTGCTTTAGCCACAGACTTCTGCGCATCTGTACTAGCAAGAGAGCAAGGCATAATGCTTGATGAATGGAATCTTTAACCGCTTCCCGACCGCCTCACGCAGGAACACTGCGGAAGAAGGGCACGTACAGGCAGGTTAACATACCTGTACGTTGCCCTTTAAGAGGCGGCTTGCGGACGCGCATGCCCGCCGGGAGAAAGGCAAGCTGATCCTTCAAGACCTTCTGCACTGAGCATCATCACTGGCAAGCATGGTAAGTAAACACCTGGTATGTTTAGACTTTTACACCCTCTAGTGGCAAAAGACAGGCAAGACAACTACCCAAAATAGGAAGAAATCCATATAGTGAACCACGTGTTCCCTAGGATTATCTTCACTTACCTTTCCCGCCGCAGGATACTGCTAGAGACCAGACAGACCCAATCTTCACCCATCACGGCGGGCCAAGTCATAACAGACCTTCAGGGACTGGGTCCCCACCCTACGGGGACCTCTTTCCTGGACCTGTATAGCACCCTGCCAGAAAACCTTTAGGTATTCAGAAGAAAGACCAAAGTGCTGGATTCCAGGGTCCAGCTCTCAAAGGAGAAGCATTACAGGCAAAACCTTGTCATCCTTCCTCGGGTACCATCCCTTGGCCTCTTCATGGCACCTTGAATGGATCCGGTTGCATAGCTCCTTGACCCAGTAAGGATCCTGTAGCGGAGCTTTCTTTAGCACTTCTTTATCCGTGACCAACACCTTAGACACTGGCGAAAAAACTGAGGTACTCCTTGTATAGAAGGGGTTATATAGGGAGTGTGCCAGTGTCCTGAAGGTGGCCTATAACCCACATAGTAATTACTATGGCTGCTCTGTGACCCGCGATGTACAATAAAGAAACCAAAAATGTGTATTGGAGGACAATAGAATGCTATAATCTGACTTTGGGTCACAGGAGATCGAAAGTAAGGGTTCTCTTGTAATCCCAAGTCAGATTATAGCAGTCTCTTGCTCGGCTGACAGCAGGTGACAGCTGCGCCCATCTTTCCCCATTTCCAAGCCTAGCACTCCAGTAAGCATGTGAGCAGCAGAGATGAGTGGCGACTGAAGGTCACTGCTCTCCGCTTCAAGCGGACTGAGCGATCAGCAGTCATGTGATACAGCTTTCTGCCTGTACCTTCATAAGGGCAGGCAGTTACATAAGTCCAGGAAGATCAACAGCACCCTCGCAGTTCACTAAAAACTACAAGCTGCTGCAATGGCAGACGGTACTTGCAGTCTAATGATGTTGCACTGCGGCAGATTAGCTTGGCTGTGCGAATCGTCATCATTGTACGTCGGGCGCGTAGATGGTGATGTGGGCGCATGCCCATTCGCTAGCGGGGGAGCCAACCAGCAGGTTCGATGGCCACCCGCGATCGCTCCAGAGAGACAGAACAGGGATCTGCCAGTGTAAACAAACAGATCCCCGTTCTGTCAGTGGAGTAGAGTGAGATTGTCTGTTCCAAGTGATTAGGAACAGTGATCTCTCTCCTCCTCCAGTCAGCCCAGCCCCCATACAGTTAGAAACACCTCCCAGGGAACACATTTAACCCCATGATCACCACTAGTGTTAACCCCTTCCCTGCCCGTGTTATTTAAAAAAAAAAAAATTTGTAGACGCAAAAACTTTTGCGCAAACCAATCAATATACGCTAACTGGGATTTTTTACCAAAAATATGTAGAATACATTGGCCTAAACTGAGGAAGAAATTTGTTTTTTTACTTTTTTTTTGTGGATATTATAGCAAAAAGTAAATAGTCCCCCCCCCCCCCCCCCCCCCTAAATAGTCACTTTTTTTTTGTTTATAGCGCAAAAAATAAAAACCGCAGAGGTAATCAAATACCACCAAAAAAAAGCTCTATTTGTGGGAAAAAAAAAGGACATCAGTTTTGTTTGGGTACAACATCGTACGACCGCGCAATTGTCATTTAAAGTGACGCAGTGCCGTATAGAAAAAAATGGCCTGGTCAGGAAGGGGGTAAATCCTTCCAGGGCTGAAGTGGTTAAAGATTAGGCTACCCTTATACAAAAAAAAAAAAAAAAAAAAAAAAAAAAAAAAAGGAAGGAAGGACATACATATGTCACTATAGCAAACAGAATAGTGGAATGCATTAAAAAAGGGATTAACTCCAGAGATAAAGTGATAATTCTTCCACTCTACAAGACTCTGGTCCGGCCGCACCTGGAGTATGCTGTCCAGTTCTGGGCACCAGTCCTCAGGAAGGATGAAATGGAGCGAGTACAAAGAAGGGCAACAAAGCTAATAAAGGGTCTGGAGGATATTAGTTATGAGGAAAGGTTGTGAGCACTGAACTTATTCTCTCTGGAGAAGAGACGCTTGAGAGGGGATATGGTTTCAATTTACAAATACTGTACTGGTGACCCCACAGGGAGAAAACTTTTTCGCGGAAGGGAGTTTAACAAGAAACGTGGCCACTCCTTAAAATTAGAAGAAAAGAGGTTTCACCTTAAACTACGTAGAGGGTTCTTTACTGTAAGAGCGGCAAGGATGTGGAATTCCCTTCCACAGGCGGTGGTCTCAGCAGGGGGCACCCAGATAAGCATTTTTTCCTCCTAGAAAGTTCTCAACACTTTAGCCTATGGAGGAAAAATTTACTAAAAAGTGGGGTATACCAGCAATTGATGCTGCTTTATCCTGTGAATAAAAAAGTTTGACTTGTCCGGTAGACAACGCTCAAATGCTTAGGGATCCAACTGATAAAAAAATTGGAATTCCTGTTAAACATTTTGTCTTTGGCAGCTCAACCTGCAGTGGCGGCAATTGGGGTATGTCAGTCCTTGAGAGACCAGTTGTGAGAGGTGCTCAAGGTTATCCCTCATCAGCAGGCCTAGGATTTAGCTGAGCTGCCAGGGGCTTTGTGTTTTGCAATTGACGCCATGAGAGATTCTATTCTTCAGACCTCTTGCCTTACGCTTGGGTTGGTGCACAAGCGTAGAATCTTAAGGTTGAAAAGTTGGTCAACCGAAGTGCCATGCAAAAAGCTCCTGGCCGATTTTCATTTCCGCGGTGAAAGGCTGTTTGGGGATGATTTGGACAAAATATATCCAAAAGATATCAAGTGGAAAAAGTACCCTTTTGCCAGTTAAGAAAAGGAGTAAACGTCCTTCATTTAAACTGGCTCCTTCTCTAGGGCCAGGGGCATCACCCTTCAGGCAGTTGCGACGGCCTCCGTCAGGTTCCAGAGGTAAACCTCAGAGTCAACCCCAGGGAAAAAGAAGTCCCGGGGGAGGAAACCTACAAGACAGAACACTAAAGCCTCTTTATAAAGAGGCGCCACCGCTCGCTCGAGTGGGGGGGAAGACTTCTGCAGTTCTCCAGGGTCTGGCAGGAGGAGTTTCGAGACAGATGGGTAGTCTCCACAATAGTTCTAGGTTACAAACTAGAGTTCTGAGAATTCCCGTCTCCTCAGGTCAAACGTCCCCAAAGATCCAGAGAAAAAGAAGTCTCTCTTTCAAGCATTAAGGCCCATACACACGACGGGACTTTTTGACAAACATGCAAATTACCTGTTTCAAGGCAACATCGGACCGTAATCGTTATACCTTGGGTCCTCAATCTGGCTAGAAGAGGAGCCAGAACCTTGTACTCGAGGTGTAGCAGCTAGATCAGAAAGCAGAGCTACACACTGAAAAAGATGTTCCACTTTGAAAGAAAATAGGCATATGGAGATATGCATCTTCATGCAAAAAGGGGGAGATTATATTTAACAACTGAATTTTAGATTTTTAAGATCTAGAAAGTCCATTTGGATTTAACAAAATCCCAATCTCTGCTCTTACATGGGGCCACCATGAACACTTTTGCCAAAAGATGGACCAATGCTAGTGAAAAAGATTTCTTTTTTCTCTGGATCCCTAGGAACTTTGATCTGAGACAACGAGGAGACGGAAACTCTTGGAACTCCAGTTTCTACGATGGAGCTATTGAAGAAGTCCCTCACTGGTCTTGACATTCCTTCTGCCAGATCCCTGAGAACTGTAGAAGAATTCTCCCTATTGTGCAAGCGGGGGCACCTCCTCATAAGCAGGCTACAGTATCTTGTAGGCTTCCCCCCTCAAGACCTCTTTTGTCCCTGGGGTTAACCCTTTGAACCTGACGGTGGAGGCCGTCGTCCCCGGGGAACATAAGGAGTTTTGAAACAAAAAACACATTTACTCCTTCACTTAAAAAGGCAAAAAGAGCATCTTTCTTTTGCTAGAAATTCTTTGGAAACATCCAAAATATCCCCAGATAGCGGTCTTGCCGCAAAAGGGAAGACTAGCCAGGAGCTCCTTGCATGAAGCTTAGCGAAGGCGCAATCTATCATAGCAACTATTGCAAACCTAAAGCTGCCTCCTGGACCCGCTGAGCAGGATAAATGGCGCGGAAAGCCTGGAAGCCGCCGGGTAGCGCGGCATGCCGTTTTTTTCAGTGCTTCTTCCTCTTGAAGAGGAGTAGCAAATAGCACAAGTGGGGGCATCTGGTGGGGAGGAAACCCCCCCTAGACTTACCGGGGGTCTGCTGCTGCTGCTGGAGGAAATGGAAGCTGCTTCTCCGGATACATCGTGAGCTCTCTGGAGGAAGCGTGAGAAGGTACAGTCAGGTCCATAAATATTGGGACATTGACACAGTTCTAATCTTTTTGGCTCTATACACCACCACAATGAATATGAAATGAAACAAACAAGATGTGCTTTAACTGCAGACTTTCAGCTTTAATTTGAGGGTATTTACATCCAAATCAGGTGAACGGTGTAGGATTTACAACAGTTTGTATATGTGCCTCCCACTTTTTAAGGGACCAAAAGTAATGGGACAGATTAACAATCATCCATCAAACTTTCATTTTTTAATACTTGGTTGCAGATCCTTTGCAGTCAATTAAAGCCAAGTCTGGAATGCATAGACATCACCAGACTCTGGGTTTCATCCCTGGTGATGCTCTGCCAGGCCTCTACTGTAACTGTCTTCAGTTCTTGCTTGTTCTTGGGGCGTTTTGTCTTCAGCAAGTGAAATGCATGCTCTATCGGATTCAGGTCAGGTGATTGACTTGGCCATTGCATATCATTCCACTTCTTTCCCTTAAAAATCTCTTTGGTTGCTTTCGCAGTATGCTTCGTGTCATTGTCCATCTGCACTGTGAAGCGCGTCCAATGAGTTCTGAAGCATTTTGGTTTACATCTTGTGGTGAACCCTCTGTATTCACTCTGGTGAAGTCTTCTCTTTATTGTTGACTTTGACACACATACACCTACCTCCTGGAGAGTGTCTTGATCTGGCCAACTGTGTGAAGGGTGTTTTATTCACCAGGGAAAGAATTCCTCGGTCATCCACTACAGTTGTTTTCCGTGGTCTTCCGGGTGTTTTGGTGTTGCTGAGCTCACCGGTGCGTTCTTTTTTAAGGATGTTCCAACAGTTGATTTGGCCACACCTAATTTTTTTGCTCTCTCTCTGATGGGTTTGTTTTGTTTTTTCAGCCTAATGATGGCTTGCTTCACTGATAGTGACAGCTCTTTGGATCTCATTTGAGAGTTGACAGCAGATTCCAAATGCAAATAGCACACTTTAAATGAACTCTGGACCTTTTTTATGCTCCTTGTAAATGGGATAATGAGGAATAACACACACCTGGCCATGGAACAGCTGAGCAGCCAATTGTCCCTTTACTTTTGGTCCCTTAAAAAGTGGGAGGCACATATACAAACTGTTGTAATTCCTACACCGTTCACCTGATTTGGATGTAAATACCCTCACATTAAAGCTGAAAGTCTGCAGTTAAAGCACATCTTGTTTGTTTCATTTCAAATGCATTGTGGTGGTGTATAGAGCCAAAAAGATTAGAATTGTGTCTATTTCCCAATATTTATGAAACTGACTATGTGCACTATACAGCCTCCAGTGGTGACACAGACATGACAACATTTACTAACTTAAAGGAGACATTCATAAGAAAATTAAAAATGTCTTAGAAAAACTCCACTTACCTTTCCCACCACACAGTTTTCTGTGGTAAAACCAACAGACCCAATCTTCACCCTTCACGGTGGGTTCCGTTAAACCTTCAGGAGCCGGGAATCCTCGAGAAAACCCACAATCCTGGACCTGTAATAGCACCACCACCAGTAAAACTTTATGGCCTTACTACCAAAAGTACTGGATCCCGGGGTCCAGCTCTCTAAAAAGAGAAGCGTTACAGGCAAAACCTTGTTTTCTCAGATACGAGGCACGGGTACCATTCAGTTCGGCCTAAGAGACACTTTGAATGGATCAGGCTGCATGGCTAGCCTAAGAGCTCAGCACACCACATCTTCACTCATGACCAACACCTTAGACACTGGCGAAAAAACTGAGATACTCCCAGTAGTGGGAGGGGTTATATAGGGAGTTCACTTTTTATCTTAGGGCGTGCCAGTGTCCATCACCTGGAGGAGGCCTATAATCCACATAGTAACAACTATGGCTCTGTGTCCCGTGATGTACGATAAGAAAAGCATGTGCCATGCATATCGGCAATCTTCATTCCAGGGATAGAGAATTGGTAGGCAGACTACTTGAGTCGCTAGCAGTTGTTCCCGGGGGAATGGTCCCTTCACCCTGAAATCTTCCTGGCTATATGCCAAAGATTGGGGTCCCAGATGTAGATCTGTTTGCATCCAGGTTCAACCACAAAGTCGACAACCTTGTGTCAAGAACAAGGGATCCACTCTCATACAGAACAGATGCGTTGGTGACCCCGTGGATCAGTTCTCACTGATTTATGCATTCCCTCCTATTCTGCTGCTACCATGGCGTCTTCGCAGGATCAAGCGGGAAAGGAAGTCGGTGTGGTTCTTGTGGCCCAGAAGATCTTAGTATGCAGAGATTTTAAAGATGTAAAGACCCACCACGTCCAGACCTACTCTTGCAGGGACCAGTGTTCCAGCCTACCTTACAAGCGCTAAATTTAACGGTTTGGCTATTGAAACCCACAGTCTTAAGAATCGTGGGCTTTCAGGCTCAGCGATATCTACCTTGATTAATGCAAGGAAACCAGCTTCCAGAGTCATTTATTATAGAGTCTAGAGGGCATGTTTCCTGGTGTGAATCCAGGGGTTGGCATCCTAGAAAGTATGTTACAGGTAGAATCCTTGCCTTTCTGCAAATAGGATTAGAGATGCTTGAGTACCATCAAAGGCCAGGTCTCTGCCTTATCAGTATTGTTCCAAGGACCACTTGCTTCACATTCCTTGGCCCGTAGTTTTATACAGGGGGTAAGGCGACTTAATCCGCCGGTTAGGTCACCCTTGAAACCTTGGGACTTGAATTTAGTTTTGTCGGCATTACAAAAACAGCCCTTTGAGCCGAAACGACATACTCCCTTGATCCTTTTGACAAGGAAGTTCGTTTTTCTGGTTGCCATATCTTCTGCAAGGTATCAGAGTTGGCTGCTCTTTCTTGTTAAGAGCCATATTTAATTATTCACAAGGAGGTATTGCGTCCTAGCTTTCTGCTGAAGGTGGTTCAGGTTTTCATCTAAACCAGGATATTGTTCTACCTTCATTTTTTCCAGAACTTTGTTCTATGGAAGAAAAGTCGCTACATTCTCTTGATGTAGTGAGAGCGGTCAAAGTCTATTTAAAAGGCGACTGCTCAGATTCGAAAAACAGAGTTTTGTTTGTGTTGCCTGAAGGTTCTAGAAAAGGACAGGCAGCGTCGAAATCTACTATTTCTAAGTGGATCCGGCAAGTAATTGTTCAAGCTTATGGTTTGAAGAGGAAGGTTCTACCTTTTAAATGAAAGCGCACTCCACCAGGGCTGTTAGTGCTTCGTGGGCAGTGCATCATCAAGCCTCCATGGCTCAAATCTGCAAGGCTGCAACTAGGTCTTTAGTCCATACGTTAACCAGATTCTATCAGGTGGATATAAAAAGGCATGAGGATCTCGCCTTTGGGCGCAGTGTGCTGCAGGCAGCAGTATAGGTCCTCAGGTCTGATGGCAATCTACTTTTGTTTGTGTCTCCCTCCTCTCAGATAGCATTGCTCTGAGACATCCCATATAGTTATTACTGTGGCTCTGTGTCCCGTGATGTACTTCAAGAAAAGGATTTTACAGGCAAGCTATTATAAAATCCTATTTTTTCAACCTCACCTATGTAACTATACAGATTTTAGAGGAAGAAAGTTCCTGTCCAGAGCTCACCCTGGCTGCGTTGCTCATAGAAACTCGCAGGAATTCTGGGACCATGGCCTGGAGAGCGTGGTCCTTCGATAATATATCGTGTCTGAAGAGAGACCCCCACGTCATCATGGTGGAAGATTTCAGAAACTATTAAAAAAATAAATAAATAAATATTATCACCATAGCCTTTCCAAATTGTGCGCAGTTGAGAGACATTCGGCTTGAGCGGCTATTGCTCACCTGGCTGGGATGCGACGTAAAATCCAGTAAAGATTTCAGGTATTTGTCGAAAGTCATCGGTATCTCGATCTTATTCTCAGGAGACTGGGAGGAAAGAAGAGGAGGTGGAGGATTAGGAGGATCTGGGTTCAATAAGTGAAAAGTCACAAAGACAAATGTGCAATTCTTACTGCCGTCAGGGCGCACAGCTGACTGCCCAGTGCGGACACCACTTGACAAAGCCTCTTCAGGAAAATGTAGCGCTTCTCCTGTAAGCCTTCCCCGTGGGCCTTCCTGGCGAGGAGACAAAGAAGGAAACATGTCAGAGCAGGGAAGGGGTGTGGCCTATATATGCTTTTGGGGACAATTGGATCGAGACTTTGGATTTACTTTATTCTGCTTACATTTTGCCTTAAAGTGGTTGTATACCCCAATTTTTCATTTTTACCTACAGGTAAGCCTATAATAAGGCTTACCTGTATGTAAAATTAATATCTCCTAAACCTGTACGGTTTAGGAGATATTCCCTTTGCATGCAGCCGCTAATGTCAGTGGCGCATGTGCTCTGAATGCCTGGCAGACGCTGCCGGGAAGAAGACTCCCACGCGCCGGAGCCCGGAAGAAACGCAGAGGGCAAGATGTCAGCTCCCTCGGCGTGGACCGGGTTGCGATACGGGGGCTTCGTTCTAAAGTAAGTATTTCATAATGAGCTAGTATGCGGTGCATACTAGCTCATTATGCCTTTGCTTTGCAGGGGTTTTTTTTTCCTTTTTAGATGTGCGGGTATACAACCGCTTTAACTGGTTCCTTCTTCCCCTCTCATCAACACGCCATCATTTTTTGAATATAATCCTGTTTTCAACAAGCACTTCAGCTCCAGCAGATTTACCCCCCTACCTGACCAGGCCATTTTTTTTTTTGCGATACGGCACTGCGTTGCGTGCGACGCTGTACCAAAATAAAATGTATGTCCTTTTTTTCCCCCACTAATAGAGCTTTCTTTTGGTGGTATTTGATCACCTCTGCGCTATAAACCAAAAAAGACCGACAAACTTTAAACTTTTTTTTGCTATAAAAACATCCAATAAAAAAAAAAAAAATATATCAAATGTCTTCATCAATTTAGGCCAATATTTATTCTGCTACTCGTTTAAATCCCAATAAGTGTATATTGATTGTAGACACTATAACTTTTGTGCAAACCAAACTATGGATAGATTCATGGAATTTTGTTTTTTTATATTTTTTACTAGTAAAGGCAGCGATCAGCGATTTTTTAGCGGGGCTGCGACATTGCGGCGGACAAATCTGACACTTTTTGTGTGTGTGTGTGTGTGTGTGTGTGTAGGTGTAGTAGTACAGGGAGTGTATGTATATAGTAGTAGTGATTGAGTTGATACTCACTGGGCAGCCGTCATGATACAGTGCATGGGACTGTCTGCAAACAGGTTGAGAAGAGGTGCTCGGTCCTCCAACTTGCCCTGTGTAAAGAACAATCACTCATTTTACTGTACAATTCTTTGTTCACAATAAATCAAAGCCCCCAGGACCAACACAGGACAGTCACTGGAAATCTGGTAGACAATTTTCTAACTTTTACCTGCGGGAAGTATAATACCCGGCACCCCTCAGACTCTTTTCATGATGTATGATGGAATATCTGCACTTACTGTAAAGGGATAGGTCGTATAGAGTCCATAGCGGGCATGGAACATCCTCTTACCTTCCTGCTGACAGCGATGAGCAGACACTCTGCTGCCTCCACCTGCAGATCCTCCTCAGCCAGCAGCAGGCACAACATCTGCAGCAGCTTACAGTCCTGTGCAGTAATATGACTGATTGATACCCAATCAATGTATCCTGCCAGCGTGTTCAGAGTTGCCAACGCCACCCGGCACAGTCCCTGGCACTGAAACAACATTGGACACATAAGAACAGCAATGGGGGAGGGAGGGCAGCAATAACAAAGGGGAGCAACACAGAAAAAAAAAAAAAAAAGGGGGTTCAGAGATAGTAGGGAAGGTTGACAGGTGATGAAGGGGCAGGGCGATGAAAAGTGAGAGGGGGGGGGGGACAAGGGGCAAAGCGGGTGGGGGACAAGGCGATGAAAAGAGGGTGGGGACAAGGCGATGAAAGAGGGTGGGGGACAAGGGGCAGGGCGATCAAAGGAGAGGTGGGGAGGAAGGCGAGGGAGCAGTTAAGAGATGTGGGCCAGTGATAGAAGGAACGTAGGAGGGCAGGTGATAGAAGAGAGAGGGGCCAGAGGATGGAATGGAAGGGAGGAAAGGGAGACATCTGCGTGAAGTCAATCAGCTTGGATGGGCACACAGGTGATGGTATCCTTTGCAGGCTGTCCTCACCTTGTCCTTCTGTGTGGGGTCTCCTTTCTGCAATAAACACACAGAACATGAGAGATGAGGAAGAAATCTCATTTTTATCTGAAATGTTTAGTTTTCAGGTAAATCCTTCAATATAAAAATATGACATGCAAATTTCTAGCAAACATACCAGCTGCTGATAGTGGTGCACGCTGTCTGCCAGGATTCCCAGCATGAAGGTGAAGAGCTTGTCCATGTTTTGTGTCATAGTAGTCTGGATGTCCCTCCGCCGCTGGGTGGGAAGAGTCTGAAAGGTCACCACGTCTTCTGCCAGTCGCAAGAGGATGAACATGACCAGCTCTGTTTGCACTTCCTGCAGAAATAATATGGGGGTGTCACACACAAAGGCCCATGTTTTCCAACCCCAGTCTTCCAATGGACAGAACTATGAGCACATACAGAAGGGACTGAAGACACATTTAGGCTCTTTACCCCATTCTTGGTGAGAGTGTCCAGCTCGTTCAGCATGTTCGGCCAGTGCTGAGGCCATTCCCGCTTTATCATCTCCACCACAATCCTGGCCAGCACATCCTTGATGTGGCCTTCTTCTTCCAGGATGGGGCGAATGCCCTGCAGATGATATAAAGTGTCAAGCTCAGAGTGAAACTGCTTTACTCGATACAAGTAAGGACTCAGGCCATTCAAGTTTCTCCACCCCAAACTCGCTCATCCAGGTCTTTATGGACCTTGCTTTGTGCACTGGTGTGCAGTCATATTTGAACAGGAAGAGGCCATCCCCAAACTGTTCCCACAAAGTTGGGAGCATGAAATTGTCCAAAATGTCTTGGTATGCTGACCCCTTAAGAGTTCCTTCACTGGAACTAAGGGCCAAGCCCAACCCCTGAAAAACAACCCCCACATCCTAATCCCCTCCTCACCAAATGATTTGGACCAGTGCACAAAGCAAGGTCCATAAAGACATGGATAAGCGCGTATTGGGGTGGAGGAACTTGACTGACCTCAACCCGATAGAACACCGTTGGAATGAATTAAAGCGGAATCCGCAAGCCAGGCCTTCTCATCCAACATCAGTGCTTGACCTCACAAATGCTCTTCTGGAAGAATGGTCAAACATTCCCATAGAATCAATCCTAAACCTTGTGGACAGTCTTCCAAGAAGAGTTGAAGCTGTTATAGCTGCAAAGGGTGGGCCAACTCAATATTGAATATATAAAACCTTGTGAGCTGCTATGCAAATTCAGAAAAGCTCCCTGCACTACCCACAATTCCTAAACATGTGAATGAACAAGATATAGCAAAATAAGTGCAGCGCTGAATAAAACATAAGAATATCCAATTAGGATATAAAGTGCACAATTATAAATTAAAAGTGCAATATGCAAAAATTCTCCTCAAAGTGTCCTTATATGAATAAAGCAATAGGATTTGAAATAAAGATTGGAGACGAGTTCACGGACAGCAATAAGGAGGCACTATATTAAAAGGTGATCAATGTGACTGAGCTCATGGGCAGTGTATAAGGAGGAGGAATATCAGAAGGAGCATTCCAGAGGACTGATTATTCTCAAAGGCGCATTTACAAAGCCTACAAGGTGAGGGAGCACAAGGATTTTGAGTATATACACACACAGAGGTGGATGAGTGTGGAGAGAATTTTTTCCATTTCATTGTTTCCATTATTCACAAAATGGACAGGCACTTTGTCTTCACTACCGTTTGATCCATACAAGTGCACATAGCACTTTATTTCAAATCATATTGTAGGACTCCTATAAAAGGACACTTTGTGGAGAATTTTTACATATTGCACTTTAATTTAGAATTGTTTATACCAGGGATAGGCAACCTTTTGAGCACAGTGTCCCGAAAAATGTTTTCAAAGAAAATGATCGTGTCGATTTTCACACTCTCAATCACGAAAAGATTTTTATAAAGTAAACGCTGTAAACTACTTGATTAGTAGTGAGAAATTAACATCCTGCACTCTCACGCCTCAGATCAGCCCCAATTCCTGCAACTCCACAACCTCAGATCACTGTCCCCCCTGCTCATCTGCCCCACCACTGTAACCCCTTGCTCATCTGCCCCACCACTGTACCTCCCTGCACATCTGCTCCACCGCCGTACCCTCATGCTCTTTTGTCTCACCGCTGAACCATCTTCTCATCTGTCCTAACACTGAACTTATCTGCTCATCTGCCCCACGACTATACCTCCTCCTGCACATCTGTCCCACTGCTCTTCTTCTCCACCACTGTA